>NC_086326.1:144198757-144348757 GCF_036172605.1 Pelobates fuscus | reverse complement strand
ATACCTGGATAAGGTACAACTATCGAGGATTCCTCCGAATTTAGACGGGGCAAGTTGTTGATGCTATCGTAGTAGAACCTAAGGGTTTGAGACAGATGTAAATCTGAGTGGGCGTAATGCATGAGCGCACAGTGAGTTGACAAGTGTAACTTGTTGGCTGCCTGAGTTACCTCAAACAGAGAAAAAAAGTAAAATAAATACTATACCTGGATTAAAGGACAAGAAGCACGGTTTGAAATATAGAATGAGCGAACGGTTGGTACTAGTGTAGAATGGGAATCTGGATTTAAGGATAAGAACCACAGTTTTTTTATTGCAATTTAGCCGTACTATGTGGCAAAGTGCGATCTGTGGAGATCAAAGAGATGTATTTTTAACAGGGCAGAGATTAATTTGCACGTTTAAGGCATGGTAAAATATTGTGTAAATAGTAATTAATTGCAGGGAAGCTGTATGTTATACAGAATAAAACCGTAAGTACCATAAAAAACCACTAGGTGGCGATGTCAGTCTAATAAACTAGATCTGTGAACTGCTACACAAAATATATTGAAAAGTATGAATGAACGTTTGTGTAATACATATGTAATGCATAATATGGAAAACTGGCAAGACTTTCTTTCCCCCACACAGTAAAAGCATAGCCTCTTATAACAGTATGAGTTTGAAATTACATAGATACCCCTGGCATTAAATAACGTTTTTTACGGATTTTAAGACCGTGAGGGGGTGAGGGGGGTGTAGAACCCCCCAGACGGGTGTTTTGAAAGAGACCGTGGCGTGAGGGGAGCGTGGGTGGTCCCCGGTAAGATTTTTACTGTCATTAGTGTTCCGGGCCCCCGCTGAACCACCGAGCGATGTGGAGGGGACCGGAATGAGAGGACTCACGATTAGGAAGCAGAACACAGGGGATTCTGCCGGACCGCCGGTAGCACTGAGCAGGACTGCCGGTAGCACGGAGGATTCAGCCGTGCAGCTGATACAGGAGACGCCCGGACCGGAAATGACGCAAACGTGAAGACTCGCGAACCGGAGGTAGAACAAGGAACACTTGAACTCGAACGTCAGAGGTGAGTAGGGGCTGGGTGTTTAAGTAGGGGACTTACTCCTCCCACAAATGCAGGCCTAATGGCCTTTCTACATATAAAAAAAAAAAAAAGTATAAAGCGGTTTAAATTTGTTCTAACTGTATTTTGATATTATACATATATATTTAAATCAAAATACATTTAGAATAACCGAGGCCCCAACAGGGGACACGAAACAATCCCCCTACACGAGAGCGACCCTGCGGGAGTGGAACCGCACAAAAGGGAGACACGGCCTAACCTCATACCCAACCCCCCTATTACCACTCACGCACAACCCTGACTTTCCACCGGGACTAGACCCGAGAGCGTTTAAAGACCTAATCCAGGACCCATTACCCAGACTTAAACACGTACACACGACAGAAGGCATTAAAACACTCAAGGTTTTACGGGGAGACACGGAACACACCCTCCTAAAATACAAACAAATTCGGAGTTACATCACCTCACTCCCACAGGGACCGATATTAACACGGGCAACCACCACTTTTGAGAACCTTTGCCTAGACCCTAACCAACTGGCACATGGAGTTTCCATCTTATACACCCTACTACTAACACTCACACCAATAGAACAACCACGATCCATGGGGAAATGGGAGGCGGCACTGGGCCACACACTAGATAAAGGAGACTGGGAGAAAATATGCTCACACACCACTGTTCCAGCTTTAGCAAGACGCAAGAAATGGCCTATAAATTATTGACACACTAGTACTACACTCCCGCGTTACTACATGCACGAATGCCTTCAAACTCCCCTCAGTGTTGGCGATGCGGGGAGGAGAAGGGACGCTCCTACACATCTGGTGGGAGTGCAAAAAGATAGCCCCGTACTGGAAGGAAATACACAACATACTAGGGCAGTTCACAGACGACCCACCGCCATTCAGCCCAGCAGCCATGCTGCTACACCACACCAAAACCCCCAGAACAGCGTATAAGAAATTGCTCACAATTCACATACTGAATACAGCCAAAACAATTATACCACAGTTCTGGAAGCAACAGGTTACCCCTCCCCTTAAAGCCTGGTTCACACAAATGGAGGAACTGAGATCCCTAGAGGAACTCCATAACACTGCAATCGACACATTCCAAAAGTACCTTAACACCTGGACGCACTGGATTTTGCAGACAACCAAACCAGATTTCACTAACATGTTGCTGACCTCACCCTAAATCTAGAATAAAGACATCTCAAAATTAGAGAGGCAGGGGGATAACAGCTCTCTAACGTTGTGATACTCCCCGCAACCCCACCTTGCCAGTGCTGAGATCACCACCTTAAACCAAAACAGACACAGGAAGCCTAGGCACATAGACACTGCACACGCACAACCCAAACAGGGACTAACTAAGGGGGGTAACGACAAGACAGACACACTGACAACGGAACAGAAGGGATAAGAAGAAGTAATCACAAGACATACTCATAAGACATCCACCGGATCTCACGAGTCCCCGAGACGCTGAGAACTGGGTAACCTGAAAAATTAAAGGGTATAAGACTGACGTGGACTAACTGCCCCACCAAGAGGCAGACCAGTGGGTCTCTGGGCCTCGGCTGTTACGGGACCTTCCCTGACACACACCTTCACAACAAATGTAACAACACGCACATATCTTTAAACAGGAAAGACATAAGGGACCTGCGAGTCCGACGAAAATGCAGGCCTGCGAGCCCAAATGAATGTGCTATTGATACAAATCCTTAAACTGATACACGTTATATGCACCTGGAGACGTGCAAGTCTCACTGTTTATTGCACTGAAGAAAAAAAAAATTATATTCACAAAAAAAAAGAAAATAAACAGCAAACCCACAAAAAGAAAAGGGCGGGGAGAGAATGCCGAAATCCCAGTAATAAACTACCATTGCTATACTGGAAATGTGATTCAATAAGGGACCTGCGAGTCCTCAGATGCTTGGGGCATGTGTGCCCACATAATACCGTGATTTTCTATGACTATTGTTCTATCTCCTCTTATTTATATCAGGGACCTGCGAGCCCCGCACTGTATTTTCTGAATTTCTTGAAAATATGAAAATTACCGTTGATAAAACAATAAAAATTATATTCACAAAAAAAAAATAAAAAAATTTAGAATGACATTCTAAATAAATGTAACCCCTTAACGACCTAGTATGTCCGCTGCAAATAGGAGTCCTGGACTTGCCTGTACCGGTGATACGCGGCAATCATGGTTGGGGGGAGGGGGGAAGACTGTCGGAGACCCCAGCAGTCCCCCTGCAGCAGCTCCAGCCACTCCGGCCCTCTAGGGCCATGTGATCACCATGATCACATGGCCGCAATAGGAGTCTATGGAGCTGCTAAAAAGTAAAAAAAAAATAATAATAATAAAATATATTCTACATATATTATATATGTAGAATATATTATAAGATAATTAAAGTACTTTATAATATATATATTATATAATGCATATATATGATTTCATTATAAGTACTTTGAGATATATACACATATATCTCAAAATACACTTGTAATGAAATCATATATATATTATACAGATATAGGAAATAAAGTGTGTGTGTGTGTGTGTGTATATATATATATATGTATATATATATATATATATACATATATATATATATACACACACACACACTTTATATATATTTCTGATGAAAGCTCCATGTGGGGGCTGAAACTACATATATATTTAACTATTAACTACATCATTTGATTTTATTAATTATAATTTTGAAGGACCTGCCTGACAACCCAGGCAGACAGTCCAGAGAATTTAATTGGCAAGTAGAGATGTCCCGAACAGTTTGCCGGCGGACAGCTTGTTCGCGGTCACCGTGGCGGGCGAAAATATGCGATGTTTGGTCCGCCCCCCCTATTCGTCATCATTGAGTAAACTTTGACCCTGTACCTCACAGTCAGCAGACACATTCCAGCCAATCAGCAGCAGACCCTCCCTCCCAGACCCTCCCACCTCCATGACGAATAGGGGGCGGACCGAACATCGCATATGTTCGCCTGACGCGGCGACCGCGAACAAGCTATGTTCGCCGGCGAACAGTTCCCGGCGAACTGTTCAGGACATCTCTATTGGCAAGCCCTATATTTAACCCTGTAAATTTCCAAAACACCATAAAACCTTTACATGGGGGCTATTTTTTTACTCTGGAGACATCGCTGAACACAAATATGAGTGTTTTAAAAAGTAAAACTTGTCACGAAGATGAAACCACCATTAAAGTGCAGTTTTTGTGTAAAAAAAAAAAATGCAAAAACCAAATATGAACGCTAACTTTGGCAAGCGTTTGTGGCTAAGTGGCTGCTACAAAAGACTGGACATACCCCATTTTGAATACCCTGGATTGTCTACTTTTTTCAAATGGTATGCCATGCTGGGGTTAATTTTCATTCCAGGGCTGTCATGTGGTCTCAAAGGCAACATAAGCCAAGCAAACCAATCTGGCAAACATGGAAAAGCCATACATTTGACCCCTGTAAGTTTGCAAAAACCCATAAAAACCTGTACATTGGGGGCACTTTTGTACTAGGGTGATGTTGCTTAACACATATCGGGGTGTTCTTTGGCAGTAATACATAACAGGAGCAGAGTGTCACGATCGTATCCTGACAACTGATTTATCTTCATTTATTTATGTTCCTTTAAAAGAAGTTACAGCTCTCCACCACTAGTGGCCTCCCTAGCCACTTCAGTCCTCAGCTGCCTAGGACCAATTACTTCAGCTACAAAAGGCTACACCCAACTAACCTCATGGCCT
Source organism: Pelobates fuscus (assembly GCF_036172605.1). Classification (NCBI taxonomy): domain Eukaryota; kingdom Metazoa; phylum Chordata; class Amphibia; order Anura; family Pelobatidae; genus Pelobates; species Pelobates fuscus. The sequence continues at coordinate 144,343,894 of NC_086326.1, read as the reverse complement.
TTACATTGAATTTAATGTTCTTATTGAAACACTTCATATCCTGGCTCCTGTGAACCTGCTTCAGACTTACCTTCAAACCTGCTCCTATCAATAACCTGCTCCACCCTTAAGTATACTTCAAACCAGCCCGCCTCTGTCACCAGCCCGCCTCTGTTACAACCCTACCTTGAAACTATAGATATTCTTTATTATTTGCAAGTATCCTGTTTTCTGGCATATTACCTAAGTTCTGTTTTGCCTCAAGTTTCATAATACGTCTAAAATCACTAATAAAGTACCTGAAGTCAACCCTGGCATAAGTCTCCTACCTGACCTGCACAAGATCATGACACTGAGAAACTAATCCTAAAGTACAATGTGTGTGAAAATAACACCAAAAAATGACTACCCAAAAGGCTGACAAAGACTGGTGGTAGAATTAGTGCATGGAATGTGTTAAAATGCCACCATTTGGGGGGGCGGAGCTTGACCACCAGCCTGAACAGACGCCATGCTTGCAGGCTCCTCCGAGCAACCTTACTAAAACGAGAATATCCCGAAAAGTAAAGCCCATCCAGCTCTCAAAAGCCAACAGGCACACTCCATAACGCCTTCTGAGGCGATAGATGCCTTTCTTTCTTCCATCGCACCAGCCTAGACGGAGGCGGAAAATCGGGGCCTACCCCGCGTTGACGCTCCCGAGCCTGGAGGCGCTCCTCTCCCAACAAGTAAGGGACGACTATCCCCAGACCTCACCGGCCACCCAGGCCCAAATGCCAGCAATGGGCCGTCGCTCGCAGAAAGCGGCGACTGACAGCAGAGACATCGGGACAATGTTACAGAGGCCCGCGCAGCCCAAACCCGCGCTCGCGGCAACCCCGCAGCCCGACTCCCGCACTTACCCAACTGAGCAGATGGGGCCCGAACGCCCGCTGGCCGCACAGCCGACAACACCTGCGGCCCACACCGACTCCACACCGACGACCAGACACGACCTGAAGGTCTTACTGGCTGACTTCCACAAGATCCTGGCAACGGAACTCGCCCCTATCAAACAGGATATGAAAGCCATTGCAGACCGAGTACAGGCCTCCGAGAGAGACATCTCGGACATACAATCGCACGTGTCAGAGCTCCAAAACTCGGTCCAACAAGTTTGGTCACAACAACGAGCAATGTCTGCACAGTTGACGGCTATGGAGGACCGCCAGCGCCGCACCAATATAAAAATAAGGGGTGTCCCAATGGCAATCTCCGCGGACGAACTACCACATTATGTCAGGCGCCTACTAGCCTCTATCCTGCCACATGCAGTGGCAAAAAAGCTGTCAATTGAGGGGATATACCGCCTACCTGGGTCAGCAAATGCAGCCACCAAAATGCCAAAAGACGTCATCCTCAGATGCCTCACTACACAAGACAAAATACAGATAATGGCAGCAGTCAAAGGCAAAACTCCGATAAACTTCGAAGAGGCCGCCCTGACATTCTATCAGGACTTAACAAAAGCAACCCTCCTGTGGCGAAAAACTTTCCAACCAGTGACAACCCAGCTCCGAACAGCAAACCTAAGCTACAGGTGGGGAGCAAACGGTTCCCTGACGGTGACCCGAAACGGAAGCCTGCACACACTCACCTCGATTGAAGAAGCTGCACCATTCCTGACAGCGTTGGACCTGGCACCCTTGGCGGCCAGTGAACCCCAGAGAACCCCCACTGCCGCGACCACTTGGAACCCAGAACGCATAGCATCATTCGTCCCGAGGTCCGAGAGCACACACGAGACGGAACCAGGAACAAGCACAAGAAGCGACCCGACATAGGGCTCTGGAGAACCGGACAGGGACTTACTTACCCAACACAACAGTCCCAAGTTCTCCCATGACACCACTTGATCAGGACTCAAGGCTCAGAACAATAGGTTCAGTTATTATGTGTTAACTTCCACTTCAGTGCTTCTCTCCCCTTTACTTTATTTCATCCACCAAGATTGCTCAATAAGGAAGAGCTAGCTAGCAACATGGCGCACAGCCCAGGGTCAGGGACACCACCATGACACTAACCCTCCCCGCAACAGGGAACGACCACTCCCACCACACATAACCCCATGGGCGACCCCAGAATCCTGCGCACACGCCGACCCCCGCCACTCCCTTGGTTAGGAGTGAACATACACAGCGCATAGACCCAGCCACGGCACATCATACGCACCCTCTCAGCCAACACAACAGCCATATTCTACCAAAGCCCACACTGCTACATGCGCTTATCGCTGCCTCACCTTGCAAACGTACACAGGCACACATGCCAAATATCCAGCTTAACACCCCTCCACCGGCACTCTAAACATGCTGAGAAATCACCCTTAGGTTAGCGTAGGAACTCCGTACGCCCGCATCACACAAGCTACCTAGACTTACACAAACTTGTAAAATTAAAAAATAAGTGCACGAACCAAATGCTAACCATCTAAACTCAAACAGCATGTTTTATACCTAATGTTTATCACTGTATTACACTGTGCACTGAAAAATAAAGAATTTAAAAAAAAAATGCCACCATTTGAAATACCCTAGGGTGTCTACTTTTCAAAAATATATGGTTTGATGGAGGTAAATTACATTGGCCGGCCAAAAAAACATCTCAAATAGGACATGGGTGCATGATGACCAGCTGTGAAAATTCCAAGTCGGAAAACTGGAATGCGCACCCTCCAAATAAGGTCTTTTAGCCCCCAGAGAACCCAACACACCTATACATGGGTGGTATCCCTGTACTCGGGAGATGAAGTTGAACACATATTGGGGTGTTCTTTGGCAGTAACCCTTAAAGTTCTCAGTACATGTATTCTTAAATTGCTATGGGTGTAAAAAATTTTTTTTAAAAAAATGGTTGCATGAAAAGGGTCAAAATAACCCAAGTTTAATACCTTAGGTTGTCTTCTTTTGAAAAAATGTATACATGTGAAGGGTAATTTAAAAAAAATAAAAATAAATAATTGGTTTGGAAATAGCAAAGGTGCTACTTGTGCTCATAGCCCTATAACTTCCCCCCCCCCCCCCCAAAAAAAAGCTAAGAACATGCTAACATTGGGTATTTCTAAACTCAGGACAAAATTTGGAAACCATTTAGCACAAGTGTTTTTTGGCGGTTGTAGATGCATAATAGATTTTGAGGGTCAAAGTTCCAAAAAGTGTTTTTTTTTTGTTTTTTTTTCATCATATTTTATAATTTTGTTTTGTAGTAAATTATAGGATTTGATGAAAAAATTGGTATCTTTAGAAAGGCCACTTAATGTCAAGAAAAAAAACTGTATATAATATGTGTGGTAGAGTGAATGAGTAAGAAGGAAATTACAGCTAAACACAAACCTGACCGCAGAAATGTAAAAAAAACACCTTGGTCCTTAACGGTAAGAAAATTGAAAAATGGTCTGGTCACTAAGGGGTTAAGTTAAAGTTATTTTGGTGCCTATGGTGTCCCTTTAATAGAAAATCTCAGAAATGAATTGGTTAATAAGAGAAACCATATACCTTACCTTCTAGGACAGGGCTTGACAAATTTGTTTGGAATCTAGGAGCCAGCTAAACAAGTTAGGAGTCAGTCATTTTCAACGAGAAAATGCAATGCTTAAAGGGACACTATAATCACCAGAACCACTACAGCTTGATGTCGTTGTTCTGGTGTCTATAGCCTGTCCCTGCAGGCATTTTAGTGTAAACACTGCCTTTTCTGTGAAAAGGCAGAATTTACATTGCTGCAGAGTAACACCTCTAGTAACAGTCACTCAGACGGTCACTAGAGAGTCCTGGGTAACTGCTGCACCACGTGCAGCACCCAGGTTCAGTATCTCCAAGCTCTGCATAGAGGTGCTGAATGTTCCTCGTAGAGATTCATTAATTTAATGCATCTCTATGAGGAGATGCAGATTAATACATTTGTTGTGCATGCACAAAATCCTCCCAATGCTTTCCTAAAGGAAAGCATTGGCTTAGCTGAGATCATAAAGATTGATAATCTCAGCCATGGGGAAACTGGCACGGTGCGAGAAAAAGGTGAGTAAAAACGATCACAGGGGGCAGGTACCTAAACGCACGCACAACACACTGACAGGCTCACATACACACTCACACTGAGAACAGGCTTGCACGCAAAAACTCTTGCCAGGCACACACACGCACACACACAGTCTCGACAGGCACACACACTCTTACGCTGAAAACAGGCGTTCACACACACACACACGCGCACACTGACAGGCTCACGCGCACACTGACAGGCTCACGCGCACACTGACAGGCTCACGCGCACACACACTGACAGGCTCACGCGCACACACACTGACAGGCTCAAGCGCACACACACACACTGACAGGCTCACGCGCACACACACACACTGACAGGCTCACGCGCACACACACACACTGACAGGCTCACGCGCACACACACACACTGACAGGCTCACGCGCACACACACACACTGACAGGCTCAGGCGCACACACACACACTGACAGACTCACGCACACACACACACACACACACACACTGACAGGCTCACGCGCACACACACCGACAGGCTCACGCGCACACACACACACTGACAGGCTCACGCGCACACACACACACACTGACAGGCTCACGCGCACACACACACTGACAGGCTCACGCGCACACACACACTGACAGGCTCACGCGCACACACACACTGACAGGCTCACGCGCACACACACACTGACAGGCTCACGCGCACACACACACTGACAGGCTCACGCGCACACACACACTGACAGGCTCACGCGCACACACACACTGACAGGCTCACGCGCACACACACACTGACAGGCTCACGCGCACACACACACTGACAGGCTCACGCGCACACACACACACTGACAGGCTCACGCGCACACACACACTGACAGGCTCACGCGCACACACACACACACTGACAGGCTCACGCGCACACACACACACACTGACAGGCTCACGCGCACACACACACACACACTGACAGGCTCGCACACACACACACACACACACTGACAGGCTCACACACACACACATACACTGACAGGCTCACGCACACACACACACACTGACAGGCTCACGCACACACACACACACTGACAGGCTCACGCACACACACTGACAGGCTCACGCACACACACTGACAGGCTCACGCACACACACTGACAGGCTCACGCACACACACTGACAGGCTCACGCACACACACTGACAGGCTCACGCACACACACTGACAGGCTCACGCACACACACTGACAGGCTCACGCACACACACTGACAGGCTCACGCACACACACTGACAGGCTCACGCACACACACACACACATACACTGACAGGCTCACACACACACACATACACTGACAGGCTCACACACACACTGACAGGCTCACACACACACTGACAGGTTCACACACACACTGACAGGTTCACACACACACTGACAGGTTCACACACACACTGACAGGTTCACACACACACTGACAGGCTCACGCGCACACACACACACACTGACAGGCTCACGCACACACACTGACAGGCTCACACACACACTGACAGGCTCACACACACACTGACAGGTTCACACACACACTGACAGGTTCACACACACACTGACAGGTTCACACACACACTGACAGGCTCACGCGCACACACACACACACTGACAGGCTCACGCACACACACCGACAGGCTCACGCACACACACCGACAGGCTCACGTACACACACTGACAGGCTCACGTACACACACTGACAGGCTCACGCACACACACACACACATACACTGACAGGCTCACACACACACTGACAGGCTCACACACACACTGACAGGTTCACACACACACTGACAGGTTCACACACACACTGACAGGCTCACGCGCACACTGACAGGCTCACGCGCACACACACACTGACAGGCTCACGCGCGCACACACACTGACAGGCTCAAGCGCGCACACACACACTGACAGGCTCAAGCGCGCACACACACACTGACAGGCTCACGCGCACACACACACTGACATGCTCACGCACACACACACACTGACAGGCTCACGCGCACACACACACACACTGACAGGCTCACGCACACACGCACACACACACTGACAGGCTCTCACACACACACACACACACACACACTGACAGGCTCACACACACACACTGACAGGCTCACACACACACACACACTGACAGGCTCACACACACACTGACAGGCTCACACACACACACACTGACAGGCTCACACACACACACACACACTGACAGGCTCACACACACACTGACAGGCTCACACACACACTGACAGGCTCACACACACACACACTGACAGGCTCACACACACATACAGACACTGACAGGCTCTCACACACACACACACACACACACACACACTGACAGGCTCACACACACACACTGACAGGCTCACACACACACACTGACAGGCTCACACACACACACACACTGACAGGCTCACACACACACACTGACAGGCTCACACACACACACACACACTGACAGGCTCACACACACACACACACTGACAGGCTCACACACACACACACTGACAGGCTCACACACACACACACACACACTGACAGGCTCACACACACACACACACACACACTGACAGGCTCACACACACACTGACAGGCTCTCACACACACAAACTGACAGGCTCTCACACACACAAACTGACAGGCTCTCACACACACAAACTGACAGGCTCTCACACACAAACTGACAGGCTCTCACACACACACACACACACACTGACAGGCTCTCGCACACACACTGACAGGCTCACGCACACACACTGACAGGCTCACGCACACACAAACTGAGACTCACGCACACACACAAACTGAGACTCACGCACACACACAAACTGAGACTCACGCACACACACACACTGACAGACTCACGCACACACACACACTGACAGACTCACGCACACACACACACACACTGACAGACTCACACACACACACACACACACTGACAGACTCACACACACACACACACACACACACTGACAGGCTCACACACACACACACACAGACAGACTCACACACACACACACACACACTGACAGACTCACACACACACACACACACACACTGACAGGCTCACACACACACACACACACACACACACACTGACAGGCTCACACACACACACACTGACAGGCTCACACACACACACTGAGGCTCACACACACACACTGACAGGCTCACACACACACACACTGACAGGCTCACACACACACACACTGACAGGCTCACACACACACACTGACAGGCTCACACACACACACTGACAGGCTCACACACACTGACAGGCTCACACACATACAAACTGACAGGCTCTCACACACACACACACACACACTGACAGGCTCACACACACACACACACTGACAGGCTCATGCACACACACACACTGACAGGCTCATGCACACACACACACTGACAGGCTCACGCACACACACACTGACAGGCTCACGCACACACACACTGACAGGCTCACGCACACACACACTGACAGGCTCACGCACACACACACTGACAGGCTCACGCACACACACACTGACAGGCTCACGCACACACACACACTGACAGGCTCACGCACACACACACACTGACAGGCTCACACACACACACACAAACTGACAGGCTCACACACACACACACAAACTGACAGACTCACGCACACACACACTGACAGGCTCACGCACACACACACTGACAGGCTCACGCACACACACATACCGAGACTCACGCACACATACTGAGACTCACGCACACACACACACACACACTGACAGGCTACACACACACACTGACAGGCTCACGCACACACACACTGACAGGCTCACGCACACACACTGACAGGCTCACGCACACACACTGACAGGCTCACGCACACACACACTGACAGGCTCACGCACACACACACTGACAGGCTCACGCACACACACACTGACAGGCTCACGCACACACACACTGACAGGCTCACGCACACACACACTGACAGGCTCACGCACACACACACTGACAGGCTCACGCACACACACACTGACAGGCTCACGCACACACACACTGACAGGCTCACGCACACACACACTGACAGGCTCACGCACACACACACTGACAGGCTCACACACACACACACTGACAGGCTCACACACACACACACTGACAGGCTCACACACACACACTGACAGGCTCACACACACACACACTGACAGGCTCACGCACACACACTGACAGGCTCACGCACACACACACTGACAGGTTCACACACACACACACACACTGACAGGTTCGCACACACACACACTGACAGGTTCGCACACACACACACTGACAGGCTCACGCACACACACACACACACTGACAGGCTCACGCACACACACACACACTGACAGGCTCACGCACACACACACACTGACAGGCTCACGCACACACACACACTGACAGGCTCACGCACACACACACACTGACAGGCTCACGCACACACACTGACAGGCTCACGCACACACACACACACTGACAGGCTCACGCACACACACACACACTGACAGGCTCACGCACACACACACACACACACTGACAGGCTCACGCACACACACACACTGACAGGCTCACGCACACACACACACTGACAGGCTCACGCACACACACACACACTGACAGGCTCACGCACACACACACACTGACAGGCTCACGCACACACACACACTGACAGGCTCACGCACACACACACACTGACAGGCTCACGCACACACACACACACACTGACAGGCTCACGCACACACACACTGACAGGCTCACGCACACACACACACTGACAGGCTCACGCACACACACACACACACACTGACAGGCTCACGCACACACACACACACTGACAGGCTCACACACACACACACACACACACTGACAGGCTCACGCACACACACACACTGACAGGCTCACGCACACACACACACTGACAGGCTCACGCACACACACACACACACTGACAGGCTCACGCACACACACACACACACTGACAGGCTCACGCACACACACACACACACTGACAGGCTCACGCACACACACACACTGACAGGCTCACGCACACACACACACTGACAGGCTCACGCACACACACACACTGACAGGCTCACGCACACACACACACACTGACAGGCTCACGCACACACACACACTGACAGGCTCACGCACACACACACTGACAGGCTCACGCACACACACACTGACAGGCTCACGCACACACACACTGACAGGCTCACGCACACACACACTGACAGGCTCACGCACACACACACTGACAGGCTCACGCACACACACACTGACAGGCTCACGCACACACACACTGACAGGCTCACGCACACACACACTGACAGGCTCACGCACACACACACTGACAGGCTCACGCACGCACACACACACTGACAGGCTCACGCACGCACACACACTGACAGGCTCACGCACGCACACACACTGACAGGCTCACGCACGCACACACACTGACAGGCTCACGCACGCACACACACTGACAGGCTCACGCACGCACACACACTGACAGGCTCACGCATGCACACACACTGACAGGCTCACGCACACACACTGACAGGCTCACGCACACACACTGACAGGCTCACGCACACACACTGACAGGCTCACGCACGCACACACACTGACAGGCTCACGCATGCACACACACTGACAGGCTCACGCACACACACACACTGACAGGCTCACACACACACACACTTGTTTTAATTGAAACCCACTCAGCCTCCCTACCTTTGGGAGAGCTGAGAGGGTCTTTCCTGGGGTCCAGTGGGGCTGCACTCTTCCTGTGTGCGAGGGAGCAGTACTCTGCCTGCAGCTGCTCTCTGCTCCCTCGCGCTCTGTAATGATGCCGTAATTATGTCATATTTCGGCTCCCGGCATCATTACACTGCGCGAGGGAGCAGAGAGCAGCTGCAGTACTGCTCCCTTGCGCGTCGCGCTCAATGCTCCCGCGGCGCGGCAGCCCACCTCCATGTTCCCGCGGGCAGCAGCCCGCCTCCATGCTCCTCTGGGCGGCCGCATCCCAGGCACCAGGGCAAAAATTTTAGTCGCCATGACGACCTGGCGCCTGGGATTTATCAAGCCCTGTTCTAGGAAGTACCCTTTATCCAGAGCTTCAACAGTTTTTTCTTCTTCCAATCGTTTTTCATGTTTAAGCCAAGATATGTATAATAAAGAAGTGCCTCTATTCACATGGTATACCCATTTCAATTTCCAAAACTTGGCAACTCAACATAAGGAGAGTTTTGCCTTTTAGCCATTTTTGTAAATCAGAGAGAATACTGGCACAATATTTCCATCCTAGAGACACAAAACAATGCTTACCGTTCTCTGGTGATTCAGGCCAAATAGTCCGGAGCAACGTTACAGTCTCTTGTGATTTTTGCAGTGTGGATTCCGACAGTTTTAAGATACTGTCCATCGCTGATTCTCCTGTATTTACAAAGATTATTTTAAGGACTTCATGCAAACAAATATGTAATTTAAAGTTCTTAAAAAAGTACACAAAAATAGAGGAGTGGACAGACAGAATGTAAAACTGGATGCACAGCCTTCTGGATGTCGAAAATCATACAAGTCCTGTGTTAGCAGGTTCACACCCAAAGCACAGCAAAAAACTATTTCCCTTTAAAGTGCACAGGAAAAGACTCACCATTCTTCGGTGATCCAGGTCCAGCGGTGATGGGGTATGAGAAAGTCTCCTGTGGATCTGATGCATAATGCCTTTCATTGCGGTCTATTGCTAAATCTCCATCTACAAAACACGTCTTACATGAAATCTGAAGTAGATCAAATGGGGGAGTAAATAGGATTAACACAAGCTCATAATGAGGACCACTATTTCCTTATTAATTCTCAACAACTTCCGGTTAAGTGAATAAAAACTACTCTGTCTCAGCCACAGTCTGGAATGCTGCAGAGAGGGACAGACAATTAAGACAAGTCTTTCGCTGAATTATGATAACTCAGCATGCGGAAGCACTACCTGTCTGTGATTCGTCCATATCAGGTGTGTTTTATCCTTCATAGAGCGGATATGGACAGCACCTGAAGATACATACACTTCATTTCGTTGCTTCCAGATCAACATCTCTGTTTAAATACGTTTTTTTCCTCCCATATTTCCATAAACATGGTTTAAAATGTTATGTCAGGGGGCGGGGCCAAGCCAGCGAGCAGAGTGGTCGCATGCAAGCAGTGCTCCTGTCTAACGAGCCATAAAACTGCCGATAATCGCCAAATCCGAGCAGCAAACCAAAACCGGGAAGCACTAACTGAGCTATGTGTGACCTGGTGACAAGCCTGATACCTGACTTAAGCACCTTGGAGACTGGGAGCTTGAGCTGGTCAAACGCGGCCTAGAGGTGAGGGGACTGGGGGGAGGCAGCCGTTCTCCCCGGCACTGCATCGGAAGGGCAGCCACACAAACACAAAGCCTGACGGAATACCTGCCTGCTAAAGCCCCAAGATAGAGCCCCATCAACGGCGTGAAGAGCGCGAACTCCGGCAAAATGGCCGCCGCAACACACGCCCGACCCACAGAGAGGCCTGACCTCCTCGCCAAATTCGACATGCTATTTGCAAAATTCTGGGAGAAGGTGGCACTTAAGGAGCAGCAAGCCCAGATAAACAAACCTACTAACCACATTCCCACGGTGGGGCTGGCAAGCATCCAACAAGGGTGCACACTCCCTCCGGCAGCCAGAGTCCAAAAATGGCGCAGAAAGAGAAGAGGCCACATAAGAGGACGCAACCCAGCATGAAAGAAAGACCCAGCTAAAAGCGGTATCCCATCGCAACAGAGACCCTGCAAGATCCAGCCTACCCCCTAGGCAAGGGCCAAAGAGCCTCCGGAATAGACACTCTACCCCACGCTGGGACCGGGCGTTGCTGAGGGAGCTAAGACATCACCCATCGCACAGCACTCCCCACCACTATCCAGAAGCGGGCTCCCGACATCAGCGGGTAAACCACACCAGCATACCGACACCTAGAGACTGTCCCAGAGCACTGAGCCGTGGCATCGGCTGAAGTCACCATATTACACATGGTGCGGCACCCGCAATATTTGGAACATATCTCCATGTGCTGCACTCCTGGATCAGAGCTAAGGAGGCTACTAATCCAATTGAATTTAACCTGATGGCATGTTACACCATAACCAATGTACTAATTACTTGTTCCTACCTATCCACACACACACCTCACAACACATTGGAGTAGCCCAGGGGCTTACACCACCACACCACCAGTCACACTGTAGCCTGCTCACCCGGAGAGCCATTCACTCTATATATCCACACTACGCTATGATAGGTACACAAAAACAGTGTGCGGCGCATGTACAAGACCCACAGATCTTTGAGAAATACATACACAATCAGTGGATATGTGATAGTAATAAAGGAGATAAATACCCCAATATCATTCAATCTTTAAGGGTCATAAGCATTTGCCAGATCCTGTATAAAAACTGGTTCAAGTGGTGTCACTTTAAGATGTAATGTCTCAAACTTGATCTTGAAATTACTCCCAGGGATGAAGCTTGGTCCTCAGAGCAGAAGAATTATGGAGCAAGCAAACATCAAATTAGAAGAGTAAAAAAAATCACATTTAATACAAATAAATAAATAAAACCTTATATTGAGGTCTTGCAAAATCAGCATAAACATCAGCACAACGCAATGAGTAATCTCATCTTCCTCAGGTACAGTTCACAATATCACAAATTGTACATACATTTAGAAGCCTTTTGGCGTGGAAAAAAACAGGTATTTAGGACCCGCCCCCTTTGCCATCAGACCAATCAACAAAAACCAGATATCTCTTTCGCCGCCTACGACTTCCGGGTCTATGCGTTCCACCGCTTTTCACTTCCTGTATCGCATGCGTTCCAAAATGCGTTCCACGATATGCACTTCCTGTTTCACTTGCGGTCCATTATTCTTAACGGAGGAGATTTAGTTGAGGGCTTTGATAGTCCTTAAGCTCAGGGGGTCAGAATATCAAGGTATATATGTACACAAGTGTATACATACATACAAAAAATATATTTAAAAAAGAAAAATGGATAAAAAGAGAACGTTAGTAATAACCACAACCTTCTAAACTAATAAAATAAGCTTACATATAAGTAAGATTACAGACATATATTTAATATATATATATATATATATATATATAAAAATTAGATATAATTGTACATATCAAAATCAATGTTTAAGCCATGTGGAGAGAGGGTTTCCAACTCAAAGATCCATTTCATTTCTGTTCTATTTAAGATCTTGAGGTGGTCCCCCCCTCTCCAAGGCTTCTGAATCTTTTGGATCCCCCCAAAATTTAAACATTTGATATCACCATTGTGTTTTTGATGAACATGTGCAGACACTGAATGGTTAAGAACTCCCTTTTGTACATTTCTAAGATGTTCACAGATTCTGAATTTTAAGGGCCTAGTAGTACGCCCTATATACTGCAATCCGCATATACATGTTAGTAAGTAAATAATAATACTTGAATTGCAGGTTATGAAATCTTTGACTACATATTCCTTTTTTTGTCTTATTAGAAATAAATTTCTCGGTTTTCCGATCTACAATCTTACTCATATTGCATGCTCTACAATTCCCACAATTAAAGAACCCTTGTAATTTTCTCCCATGTAGATCATTGTCTCTAAGGTTTTTTTTTCAGGGATATAGCTCCTTGTCAGGATATCTTTAAAATTGTTAGCACCTCTATAAACTACTCTCGGCTTTTCTCCTATATATTCACTAAGGTCTTCATTTTGCTTGAGGATATACCAATGTTTTTTTTAGACTTTGTGAAAAATGACTTTGTGAACTTAAATCACAAATAAAAGACACTTGTTTATCTTGTGTGGATTCCTCTTTTTTCTTTTTATACATTAACAAGTCTTTTCTAGGTTTAATTAGAACTTCCTCAAATTGTGCCTCTACATCAACCTTTGTATATCCTTTCTGATAAAACTGTTCTTTTAAAGTATCAGATTGTTCTAGGAATGTTTTTCTTCCGTGCAATTCCTTTTTATTCTCATTAATTGACTTTTAGGGATGTTTGAATGCCAAGATTTAAAATGACAACTTTCGCTGTTGATGTAACTGTTAACATCAACAGTTTAAAAAAAAAAAAAAGTAGTGGTCTTAACCCCTTAAGGACACATGACATGTGTGACATGTCATGATTCCCTTTTATTCCAGATGTTTGGTCCTTAAGGGGTTAATAACTCCATTGTCAATAAAAATCTTGAAATCTAGGAAGTGTGCTTCCTTATTACTAATTTCCGAGGTGAGCCGGATACCCCAAGAATTAGAGTTTAAATTGTTTTTAAATTATCCAACGATGTCTTACTGCCCTTCCAGATCAAAAAAATTTAATCAATGTACTGCCTATAGAGGATCAAGTTCGCCACCCAGTCATGTTCAGTATATATATAGGACTCTTCCCAAAATGCCATAAATAGGTTAGCATAACTGGGAGCGAACTTGGTCCCCATGTCGCTACCTCTTCTCTGGATATAGAATTCCCCTTCAAACCAAAAAAAAATTGTTTTGCAAAATAATCTTAATGCCCTCAATGATAAACTCAATTTGTTCGCCCTTAAACGCATTAGATGTTCTCAGAAAATGCTCCACTGCCTTACATTCTTTTTGGTGTTCTATGACTGTATAAAAGCTACTAACATCTCTAGTCACGAGGAAGTAGTCTTCTTTCCAGTATACTTTTTGTAGGATCTGAAGGAGATTGATGGAATCTTTTAAATATGCTCGAGTTTTTATAACAAGAGGTTGTAACAGAATATCAATATATTGTGACAGGGGTGATAACAAGGAGTCCACCCCTGCCACAATAGGCCTCCCCGGGGGCTGCACTGGATCCTTATGAATTTTAGGGAGAACGTAGATTACGGGGGTAATAGTGTATTCTTTATTTAGGAACCTATATTCATCCCTAGTCAAAATCCCCTGATCTAGAAATTTTACTAACATTTTCTTAATGGGTTTGATGATAATACTATCATCCCTACTAAGATCTTCAAGGGCTTTTTTCTCTCCCCATGTAAGGTTAGATTCAAATTTAGAAAGAGGTTTATTTTTTTTGAGGTCAGTAATACACGCCTGTTCAAAGGCCTTCATACTTGGTGTTTTGAGCTGGTATGGAAAAAACGAAGTCGGTTTGATGTAGATTAATTTAGAAATAAACAAATATGTTTAAATGTCTATCTGTTCCTGTCCAAATCTGAGATGATTAAATTGCGTATACGCAGAAGTAAGCTCACACTGACACATGGAGTTCAGGTTAAAAGCACTTCAGAAAATTTAATGCCATCTAGCTGGAAAACAGTTATGCAGACCTTTTTAAAGGCAAAATGACATCATCATTGAATATCAGATAATAACAAATAAACATCATTAATTGGATTAAATGTTATGTGACTATATCAGTGTCCACCCATCAATATTATTAATTGGCTCAGGGGTTTGAGTGACTAGCTGGGTGTCCTCCCACCGGGAGGTGGTATTGTTCTGGACAAGGGTGTGGACAGAAGGCTCAGGCGCCATTTTTCCCAGCATGAGTTTTATTCGGTGGAAAGGGGGGCTTGAGCGTCATTTTACACAGTGATGTCAATCTTGTGGTCAGGTGCAAGGTTCTTTTATGAATAAAACATTTCATTAGTACAGTGTTCTCATGGCCTTGGCTCTGGCCTTGGTTATACTTTGTTGCATGTTACAGGAGATTCAATAATTCCGGATTCAGCTATGTCTTTATAGAAAATACAGTCTCTGTTCATTGTATTAAATGTACTGGGAAATTCTGTCATGTAATGTAGTTTAAGATGGAGAATCTGTCAGGTAATGAGGACAAAATGGAGGGTTTGTCACAGTGTGAGGTTAAAATGGAGTTAGTACAATAATTCAGTACAAGTTCAATAAAGATTTTTAATAATTCTACATCAGGTTTAAGAGTAGTGTGATTAAACTCAGCAATTTCCTCTAATTTTGTTTCTTCCTTCTCTTTCCTCTGGAAAAACTTTTTAAGACAGAGTTACCTCATATATCTGTTGAGGTCTATAAACGTATCAAATTTGTTAATGTTGCAGCTAGGTGCAAATTTGAATCCTTTTGTAAGGACTCTTATATGATCCCTATTTAAACATTTATTGGATAACTTAAATATTTTTATAGTTTCCATTTTTTCAAATTTATCCTCAGTAACTACAACTCTCTTGGTCTTCTTTCCCTTTCCTCCTCTGGCTCCTCTTCCATACGTCGCCTTTTCAGAGGGGAACATTGAGTTCTTATAAACGTAGTATGTGGGTTGGGAGTTTCTAAAAAAAAAACTCTTTCATCATTATTTCTGAGTGGTTCATATCTATTCTTATGGGCATATGATCTCTCTGTTGGTATATCCTTGGGGTAGTTTTGTCTGGGTTGTGGCACATATGCATTAGATGTTCTGGAGTTCCTGTAGTGCCTTGGTGTCGGACTATAGTTCCTCCTAACTTCTGTCCATTGATTTTTGTCTGTCTCATCACTATGTCTGTGTGGTTCTACATAATGTGGTCTCGGGGCATCTCGATTAATCCGCTGGTTAGAAGGCTCTTGGTTATTTTGTATTACATAATTCCTTCGCCTCTCGGATCTATGAATATCTTTTTTGGTTTGGTGCCCTTCTAACATTACCTCTTTTGTAATCATCTAGATCACGTATATATTTCTTCTGTTTAACCTGTAGGGTATCTTTTTCGATCCTGTCCAAATTTGTATTAATTTTAATAGATAGGTCCTCAAAATCTTTAGTGTTAGAAAGTGGTTCTAATTTCTCTCTTATGCTCTTAATAGCTGCATCCAATTTTTTAAGAGTTAATGCCCTTTGATCAATTATGATTCTAATCATGGTGATTGAAAAAGACTCAAGGGCATTATTCCAAATGCCCATGAACCTACTGTCATCTTTATCAAATGTAGGAGTTTGTAATCTTGTCTGTAATCTTACTTATATGTAAGCTTATTTTATTAGTTTAGAAGGTTGTGGTTATTACGAACTCTTTTGATCTATTTTTCTTTTTTAAATATATATATATATATATATATATATATATAAAATTAAAAATACACACACACACATATACACACTTGTGTACATATAAACCTTGATATTCTGACCCCCTGAGCTTAAGGACTATCAACATTATAAACATTATTATGGGCAAAAGCCCTCAACTAAATCTCCTCCATTAAGAATAATGGACCGCAAGTGAAACAGGAAGTGCATATCGTGGAACGCATGCGATACAGGAAGTGAAAAGCGGTGGAACGCATAGACCCGGAAGTCTTAGGCGGCGAAAGAGATATCTGGTTTTTGTTGATTGGTTTGATGGCAAAGGGGGCTGGTCCTAAATACCTGTTTTTTCCACGTCAAAATGTATAAAAAGAAAAAATGTATGTACAATTTGTGATATTGTGAACTGTACCTGAGGAAGACGAGATTAATCATTGAAACGCGTTGTGCTGATGTTTATGCTGATTTTGCAAGACCTCAATGTAAGGTTTTTTTATTTATTTGTAATAAATGTGATTTTTTACTCTTCTAATTTGATGTTTGCTTGCTCCATAATTCTTCTGCTCTGAGGACCAAGCTTCATCCCTGGGAGTAATTTCAAGATCAAGTTTGAGACATTACATCTTAAAGTGACACCACTTGAACCAGTTTTTATACAGGATCTGGCAAATGCTTATGACCCTTAAAGACTGAATGATATTGGGATATTTATCTCCTTTATTACTATCACATATCCACTGATTGTGTTTGTATTTCTCAAAGATCTGTGGGTCTTGTACATGCGCTGCACACTATTTCTGTTTACCTATGTTTTTGTGGGTTTATTGTGATTGCACCCACTAGTGTGCTCTAGCTGCCATTTACTCTAGCGCCACAAATTGTATATTTTTCTCTGTTTCACTACACTATGATAATTCGACTGTATTATACTTGTGAACCTACTATTGAGCAACCACGCAGGAGACAAGTTAAATCTCACAATCTTGTATTTAACCTGGTTAATACAAACTACTACCGTGGAATACCCTCCTTGACTGGGGGGGGGGGGGGGGGGGGCGGCATACTAATCAGCCTACTTAAATCTACATCATCTACCATGTTTAGACTAACCCTACAAACAAAGCTTGAATGATATACTCTGAACATGTATCTAACAAAATGTGATTTAAAGCATGTTTATTATATTATAAAATAGTGCAAGTTACTCTACTACCCTGTTTGTTATACAAGATGAAAAGCCAGAGGAATGCCGTCTGGGTACCTCAGGCATGTTTGTACTCATTGCATGCACTGCAAAAAAAATAAAAAAAATAAATTAGGTCTGCTGGAATTATATTTCTAGGTAAAAACATAGACCTTTCTATAGCGGACCCTGGGTAACCCGACCGGTTACCTCTGCTAATATATTCCTTCAGCCGCTCAGGAACCACTTAGAATAATAAGAGACCCATTTCCCCCCAGTAACTGGACGAGACACAGCTCTGGAAGTACAACAAAATTTTATTGAGCCACACGCGGCTTTTATGCATAGCCCATGCAAGGGGTCTTCAACACACAAAGAGGGGTTGTATTCCAGGAAAGGGGGGGTGTCGCTGTTCCTTTGTCTCCCAAATATGGAAAGCCCGCCACTCAAGCGAGGGGTCCCCCCCACACAGGACAGTAGGGGGGTCTTCATTCCATCTCATTAAGAGAGACCGTCCCTTTGTCTCCCAGGCACAGAAAAGCCCGTCAAACTAGCCAGTGCTCCAAAAGTGTCCCCACCTACCCCAGGCGACCTCACAGTGGCACATTCTCCGATAAATCTCCATTCGCAGGTTTGCTGTGCTAAAACCTGCAAGGGAAGCATCTCCTTTCGGGGTACGAACGCTCCCTGATTGGCATTTAGCTATACGAAATGGCGGACACCTAGGGGAGCACTCATGAATTACTTCCCTTGCGGTTTCACACTTATGTTGCAAGTGTGAACGTTCTAATTGGGCACCGGGGTGGTCCCCGTTAGGGAGACAAATGGGTTCAGTTCGTATGAACGCTCCCGAATGGGAAGATAGAGTATAGGACACAAAATACACAGGGAAACACATAAAACCAGGGGACAACACACAAATAGGCAGTGGGGGTCTGTCACACAGCTCCCCCTTAACCCCTTAAGGACACATGACATGTGTGACACGTCATGATTCCCTTTTATTCCAGAAGTTTGGTCCTTAAGGGGTTAACCACAAGCCGGCATACAGCAGGTCGTCTTGGGGATGCCCGGAGGAGTACTCACGGATCATTTCTCCAGTTCTGCCTGTCTCGACAACCCATCAACGTTCCTATTTTGCTTACCAGGTGGATTGTGAAATCGTAGGGTTGGAGGGCCAGGCTCCACCGAACGGGACGGCAGATAAGAACCATTCGGCCCATCTAGTCTGTCCAATTTTCTAAATACTTTTATTAGTCCCTGGCCTTATCTTAGTTAGGATAGCCTTATGCCTATCCCACGCATGCTTAAACTCCTTTACTGTTTTAACCTCTACCACTTCAGCTGGAAGGCTATTCCATGCATCCACTACCCTCTCAGTAAAGTAATACTTCCTGATATTTTTAAACCTTTGCCCCTCTAATTTAAGACTGTGTCCTCTTGTTGTGGTAGTTCTTTTAAATATAGTCTTCTCCTTTACTGTGTTGATTCCTTAAATGTTTCCATCATATCCCCCCTGTCTCGTCTTTCTTCCAAGCTATACATGTTAAGATCCTTTAACCTTTCCTGGTAAGTTTTTTAATGCAATCCATGAACCAGTTTTGTAGCCCTTCTCTGAACTCTCTCTAAAGTATCAATATCCTTCTGGAGATATGGTCTCCAGTACTGCGTACAATACCCCAAGTGAGGTCTCACCAGTGTTCTGTACAATGGCATGAGCACTTCCCTCTTTCTACTGCGAATACCTCTCCCTATACAAACAAGTATTCTGCTAGCATTTCCTGCTGCTCTATTACATTGTCTGCCTACCTTTAAGTCATCAGAAATAATTACTCCTAAATCCCTTTTCTCAGATGTTGAGGTTAGGACTCTATCAAATATTCTGTACTCTGCCCTTGGGTTTTTACGTCCAAGATGCATTATCTTGCACTTATCCACATTAAATGTCAGTTGCCACAACTCTGACCATTTTTCTAGTCTACCTAAATCATTTTCCATTTGGCTTATCCCTCCTGGAACATCAACCCTGTTACATATCTTAGTATCATCAGCAATTAAAGAGAATAGATCCAAGTACAGAACCCTGCGGTACCCCACTGGTGACAAGCCCATGCTTTGAATATACTCCATTGACTACAACCGCTGTTGCCTGTCACTCAGCCACTACCTTACCCATTCAACAATATTGGAATCCAAACTTAAAGATTGCAATTTATTGATAAGCCTTCTATGTGCAAGCTTGGCACTGACAGCCTGGCATTGTCTCCCGCGACCAGGTTAAGCCACACCAACGGGTTGTGATCTGTAAATAGTGTTAACTGCTGACCGTAGATATAGGGTTGCAATTTTTTGAGTGCCCACACCACCGCCAGAGACACTCATTCTCGATGGCGGCCTAGCTCACCTCACTGGTTAGTAGTTTTCTGCTGAGGTAAGCTACGAGATGTTCTCCGTCATCATTCCCGACCTGGCTCAGCAATGCTCCTAATCCAAACATAGAAGCATCTGTGTGGATGAGAAAACATTTATTCGGATTAGGAGCAGCCTGGACCGGGGCATTTATGAGGGCGTTCTTAAGGGCTTAGAACGCCTGCTCACACTCTGGGGTCCAGTTTACCTGTCTGAGCAAATTCCTACGGGTCAGGTCGGTGAGGGGCTTAGCTAGGGCACTGCAGTTGGGGACAAACCTTCTATAGTAACCGGCAGTCCCTAGGAAAGCCATCACCTGGGTCTTAGTGCTGGGAGGGGGCCAGTGAGCTACTGCCTCAAACTTGGCTGGCTCGGGCTTCTGCTTCCCACACCCTACCCGGTGTCCCAGGTACTGTATACTGTATCTGTGACGAACCCTGCTGCATAGACCTGTATTGCGGGTTCATCTGTTTCCATTGGATTCGTGGATTTCCTGTCCGTACGCTGTTGTTTTTACGTTTCCTAAAGTACCGAGTAAAACTACGGAACATCGGCCACCCAGGAGAGGAGTGTGCGGCTCATTAACCCCTTGACCACACATTAGAACGCTGTGGTTAACCGCAAACACCTCTCCATTCCATCGTACGGGTGGTCGTCGTTCGTATGCCGACCACGAGGCGGCGGCCATTTTGGACACGAGGCGAATCAGCGGTGTTCGGTGTGAAACCCATGGATCTAAAAACGGACTCTTTATCTACCGAACACCGCTGGAGACGGCCGTCTCTCCTTCTATTCCCTTGGAGGCATACGAACCCTGTTCCGTTCGGGGGTTTTTCTTCATCCGTATGGACTTACCCAGATAGCCGGCCCATGGAGTCATTCGTACACCGAAAGACTTATGAGAGACTTTGACTCCATGGCGATTGGACTGTGTACTTCGGATCTGAGCGCTATTCGGTAGGAATATGCCCTCAGATTCAGGCTATCTGGGGATACGTTGCACGAACACTATATCTTCGGTACTTCGGATTTTATGTATTTTATTGCATTTTTTGTGTTTGTGTTTAAAATGGCGATGGTTCCTATCCTCGGAGTTAATTAGGTTTCTCCCTAATTATCTCCAGGATAGGAAGAGATGTATTATGGGTAAAATGGGGAGGGCTTGTGTTATAGCCACTGCGATTGGCTACTTTTTAATATATTTTACAGTCTTCCACCAGGTCCCCTAGGGGAGTGTCTACCTGGTGGAGACCTGCATAAATACTGGGCAGGTAGCCCCCATTAAACACATTCTGCTTGACCTTCAAAACGGAGCTTTGTCTCGTTTGTGGAGGGATTGACTATTGGGACAGCGTTTTCGTTTATTTCTAGCTGTGGAAGGATTTCGGATGGATTGCTGATCGGGAGTTACCGCATTCGTATGCTCCGGTCGGGAGTTTTATGATCGGTTATGCTGGAATTGCATTTCTGGAGAAAGGGGATTATCGGCTAAACGGCGGCTTCACTCTCCAGGCGGTGTGTGTCGTAACAATTGGTGGCAAGCGACGGGATGAATCCCACCGCCCTGAAGGCCAGCTACACACCCCGGATTGGAAATGCAATATGAGGAGTTAAGGCGTGCTACCCTTAAAGACATTTTGGAGCGCAGAGGACGATCAGCGAGCAATCTCAAGAAAAGGGAGATTATTGCTATATTGGTAGAGATGGATACAGCACAGGGAAGGGAGATAGCTAATGTGCCTGGCCTGCTGGATCTAACACCCGAGGAAATAGCGTTTAACCGGGCAGTTCAGATAAGGCTGGCACACTTTAGCCCCAACCCTGCAGCGGATATTGTGGTGCAAGTACAAGCCGCAGTAGCAGCACAACAGGCGCTCCAGAGAAGCGGAGCTGCAGCGGCAGAGGTACCCCATAATAACAATGGGAAGAAAAAGGTACCATTTGCTGCTTTTAAAAACTTTATTGAGACTGAAGGAGAGATAGACGGGTTCCTGGCGGACTTTGAACGACAGTGTGCTTTACACCAGGTGCCCGCAGAAGAATGGGTTCCTATCCTCTCTGGGAAATTATCCGGCCGGGCCAGTGAAGCTTTTCGGGCCATCCCAGAGGAGGAACTCACTAGCTACCGGACAGTAAAAGATGCCCTTTTGACCCGGTACGCTGTTACCCCTGAGGCGTACCGGAGGCGATTCCGAGACAACAATAAACAGGCTGGTGATTCCTATGTGGAATGGGCATGCCGGGTACACCGCACGGCAGCCCACTGGATGACAGGGTGTCGAGCGGTAACTGGGGAAGAGGTGCTGCAAGTGTTCCTGCTAGAACACTGCTTTGACAAATTACCTGCAGGAGTTCGAGAGTGGGTCAGGGACCGTAAACTCGCTACCTTCCATGAAGCTGCTCGTCTGGCTGACGAATACACTGATGCCCGTAAGCTCGATCAGACAGCAGCCAAGGTCCCTGCCCGAGTGGAATACAAACCGGCAGCACCTCCAATCACCAATCTATATCACCCCCCAGCACAACGTACCCCCGCTGTACCGCCAGCAACCAACCATGGGCAGTCAGCCCGATTCAACAAACGGGGTTACTCCAACCAGGTCCAGTGCTTTGGATGCAAGCAGATGGGACATAAAAGACCAGAATGCCCTTTAAACCACGCCAACCAAGCACCATCCTGGAGAAACCCAGCCGGCGGAGCCCAGCAGCCCCCTCAGCCTTCTGCTCACTGCCTTGAGCAGGAGGAGTTTTGGGGTTTTCTTCACGAAGCAGACCCAGTTCACGCAGCTCAGCAGGACAACCGCCAACACCACAGGCAGACCGTTAAGTTGAACGGGAAAGAGGTCACTGGTCTAAGAGACACCGGAGCCACTATGACCTTGCTCCAAAAGAACCTGGTTTCGGAACACCAACACACCAGGAACACTGTGGCAGTAAGGGTGGCAGGAGGCGCCGTGTTCCGTCTGCC
Source organism: Pelobates fuscus (assembly GCF_036172605.1). NCBI lineage: Eukaryota > Metazoa > Chordata > Amphibia > Anura > Pelobatidae > Pelobates > Pelobates fuscus. The sequence goes on along the minus strand of NC_086326.1, from coordinate 144,320,161 downwards.
TGTTGCCCGGGTTCATTTGGACTGGGGAGCGGGAGCTGGACATGTGAATGTGGGGGTTATGAAGGACTTGCCTGCCGATGTTTTGCTGGGAAATGATTTGGCCCCTCTGATTTCTGCCTATGCTACTATGGGACCTGGCGAAGCCAATCCAGTGACTACCCGTGCTCAGACCCGTGCTGCTGGAACCGGCCCACCTGCTGCTGAGACCCAGGTAAGGACCGATTCCCCGACTGACACCCCAGGGCAGACGTTAGCTAGTTGGGATTCCCCGGAAGAGTTCGGGAGGGAAACCCAGACAGACCCATCTCTCCAGAGGTATAGGGGCAGAGCAGACACTGGAGAAGAAGGAGCAGAGGGGGAGCGGTATGAGTGGGTGGGGGACAGGTTATATCGGATCCCTAAGCCGTCCCAGAAAAGTGTTGCCCCTCCGCCGAATCGACAGCTGGTAGTGCCCGCGAAATACCGGCGAGAGATTCTGCGGATAGGGCATGATGTCCCGCTAGCCGGACATCTAGGGTCCCGCCGCACAGGCCATAGGATTATGCAGAATTTCTTTTGGCCAGGAATTAACCAGGCTGTGCGGATATATTGTAGCACGTGTGACACTTGTCACCGGGTAGGGAAGCGGGGGGACCACCCAAAAGGTAGGCTTATGTCGATGCCTATTATTGGGGAGCCCTTTGCCCGCATAGCCGTTGATATTGTGGGTCCACTGGCCAGGGCTAGTCCATCTGGTAAGAAATACATTCTCACCGTGGTGGACTATGCCACTCGCTATCCAGAGGCAGTAGCGCTGTCTAACATAGAGGCAGAGACAGTTGCTGATGCCCTGGTTAGGATTTTTACCAGGGTCGGGTTCCCTCAAGAGATTCTCTCTGACCAGGGAACCCAATTTACCACTGTGCTCACCCAGCAGCTGTGGAGGGTATGCGGCATTAAACCGATACTTAGTTCCCCATACCATCCACAGACTAACGGTCTCTGCGAGCGATTTAATGGCACCCTCAAACAGATGCTGAGGACCTTTTCTGACACTTGCCGAGACTGGGAGCGATTCCTGCCTCATCTGCTGTTTGCCTACAGAGAGGTGCCCCAGGAATCTACTGGGTTCTCCCCCTTTGAGCTGCTTTATGGGAGAAGGGTCCGCGGACCTCTAGATCTCATTAGAGGCCACTGGGAGGGGGAGACAGAGCAAGAAGGTACCCCCATAGTGCCGTACGTTCTGGAACTTCGGGACCGCATGGAAAAACTGTCTCTGATGGTAAGAGAGAACCTCCAGGTGGCCCAGGGGAGACAGAAGGAATGGTACGATCGGGGTGCCCGACAGCGAGTATTCCAGATTGGGCAGAAGGTACTAGTGCTCAAACCTGTGAAGGCTAACAAGATGCAAGCATCTTGGCAGGGCCCGTATAAAGTATTAGCCCAGATGTGCGATACTACTTACCTTATAGCCAGCTGTTCAGATGACAGGATCCAGCGATCCTTTCATGTGAACATGCTAAAGGAGTATCAGGAACGACCTGAGGATGTAGCCGCAGTGTGTGCCCCCGCTGCAGACGACACCGAAAGCTTGCCCTTACCCGACCTATTAGCTAGAGGTGCCCAGACGGATCTGACTGATCTCGTACAGCTAGGGGACAGGTTAAGCCCCGCGGAGAAGGAACAGGCGAAACAGCTTCTGTGGGAGAAGCAGGCGACGTTCTCCCAAGAACCCGGCTATACTACCCTAGCTGTACATAAGGTAGAGACCCCTGGACAGAACCCCTTACGACAGCCCCCTTACCGTATCCCTGAAGCAGTCCGAGAAGGAATGCGGAAGGAGATAGAGGAGATGACCCAGCTTGGGGTCATCGAGCACTCCGATAGCCCTTGGGCCTCCCCTGTAGTCCTGGTGCCTAAGAAAGATGGGACCACCCGGTTCTGTGTGGACTACAGGAGGCTCAACGAGCGGACCACCACTGACGCCTACCCGATGCCACGGGTAGACGAATTATTAGACCGCATTGCCAGGGGACGCTATCTGACCACCATAGACCTGTGTAAGGGCTACTGGCAGATTCCCCTGGCCAAGGACGCTATCCCCAAGTCGGCCTTCGTCACCCCCTTTGGCTTATACCAATTTAAGGTTATGCCATTTGGGATGAAGAACGCCCCAGCTACCTTCCAACGGATGGTGGATAGGCTCCTTGATGGCTTCCAGGAATTTGCTTGTGCATACCTGGATGATATTGCGATCTACAGTGAGTCCTGGGAGGAACACCTAGTACACGTAGGGGTAGTGCTGGATAAAATTCGGGCCGCTGGCCTGACGTTGAAGCCAGAAAAGTGTCATCTAGGCATGGCTGAGGTACAATACTTGGGTCACAGGGTGGGGTGTGGGAGCCAGAGACCAGAGCCGGCCAAGATAGAGGCAGTAGCGAACTGGCCCACACCTATCACTAAGACCCAGGTATTGGCCTTCCTAGGGACTGCAGGGTATTACAGACGCTTTGTCCCCGACTATAGCTCTATAGCTAAACCCCTGACAGACCTGACGAAGAAGAACCTCCCTAAGCAGGTCCTGTGGTCTCCAGCTTGTGAAGCTGCGTTTCAAGCACTGAAGCAGGCCCTCGTGAATGCCCCTGTCCTGGCTGCCCCACTTCCTAACAAACGTTTTCTCGTCCATACAGATGCTTCCATGTATGGACTGGGGGCTGTGCTAAGCCAGGTCGGGGAAGATGGAGGAGAACACCCTGTCGCATACCTCAGTCGAAAGCTGTTACCCCGGGAAGTGAGTTATGCGGCAGTGGAGAAAGAATGTTTGGCCCTGGTCTGGGCATTGAAGAAATTGAGTCCCTATTTGTATGGACAGGAATTTTCCCTTATCACGGACCACAATCCCCTTGTTTGGCTTAACCGGGTCTCGGGAGACAATGGTAGACTGCTGCGGTGGAGTTTAGCATTACAACCATATAACTTCACCATCAGCTACCGACCCGGTAAGCAGAATGGGAATGCAGATGGGTTATCCCGGCAAACCGACGTCCTTGCTACTTCCTAGTCCGGTCATCCCCACGTTGACCCGCTAAAGGGCCAAGCCGGGTCTGCCGGAGTGTTCCACAAGGGGGGAGCCGTGTGACGAACCCTGCTGCATAGACCTGTATTGCGGGTTCATCTGTTTCCATTGGATTCGTGGATTTCCTGTCCGTACGCTGTTGTTTTTACGTTTCCTAAAGTACCGAGTAAAACTACCGAACATCGGCCACCCAGGAGAGGAGTGTGCGGCTCATTAACCCCTTGACCACACATTAGAACGCTGTGGTTAACCGCAAACACCTCTCCATTCCATCGTACGGGTGGTCGTCGTTCGTATGCCGACCACGAGGCGGCGGCCATTTTGGACACGAGGCGAATCAGCGGTGTTCGGTGTGAAACCCATGGATCTAAAAACGGACTCTTTATCTACCGAACACCGCTGGAGACGGCCGTCTCTCCTTCTATTCCCTTGGAGGCAATACGAACCCTGTTCCGTTCGGGGGTTTTTCCTCATCCGTATGGACTTACCCAGATAGCCGGCCCATGGAGTCATTCGTACACCGAAAGACTTATGAGAGACTTTGACTCCATGGCGATTGGACTGTGTACTTCGGATCTGAGCGCTATTCGGTAGGAATATGCCCTCAGATTCAGGCTATCTGGGGATACGTTGCACGAACACTATATCTTCGGTACTTCGGATTTTATGTATTTTATTGCATTTTTTGTGTTTGTGTTTAAAATGGCGATGGTTCCTATCCTCGGAGTTAATTAGGTTTCTCCCTAATTATCTCCAGGATAGGAAGAGATGTATTATGGGTAAAATGGGGAGGGCTTGTGTTATAGCCACTGCGATTGGCTACTGTTTAATATATTTTACAGTCTTCCACCAGGTCCCCTAGGGGAGTGTCTACCTGGTGGAGACCTGCATAAATACTGGGCAGGTAGCCCCCATTAAACACATTCTGCTTGACCTACAAAACGGAGCTTTGTCTCGTTTGTGGAGGGATTGACTATTGGGACAGCGTTTTCGTTTATTTCTAGCTGTGGAAGGATTTCGGATGGATTGCTGATCGGGAGTTACCGCATTCGTATGCTCCGGTCGGGAGTTTTATGATCGGTTATGCTGGAATTGCATTTCTGGAGAAAGGGGATTATCGGCTAAACGGCGGCTTCACTCTCCAGGCGGTGAGTGTCGTAACAGTATCCCTATATGACACTTACTTTGTTTCAAGGTCAACTCTGCCTCCCTGACCCAGTCTAGTACCGATCCCACATGGACCAGGTGCTCCTCCCAAGAGTCGCTGTATATGGCAATGTCATCCAGGTAGGTGCATGCATAATCCTGGAGGACATCCAGCAGCCGGTCCACCATCCTTTGGAAAGTGGCCGGGGCATTCTTCACCCCAAAAGGGCATGACCTTAAATTGGTAGAGGCCGAATGGGGTGACGAATGCCGATTTGGGAACAGCATCGGCCACTACCTAGTGAATAGTAACCGTATCCCAGTGAGACACCCAGGTAATAATAGATACTCAGACACCTTAGTGAGTTTCCCTTTATCCCCACAGCAAACCTAAATATACATAGTAAAAGGTGGAGTATCTTCTTATTTGAATAGCTGACAATAATATTCCTAGGAGATAAAACAAAATAGGACACATAATAGTGCAATAAAGCCTGTATAAAATCATAAAGTGCAAATGGTAGATTAAATTTCACTCACAAATAGGGAGCCTATGGATAAGGCTCAGACTTCCAGCTTTGTGGGATATAAAAGGTCCCAATTCCTTCTTTATACTGCCAGGAAGTTTCAAGTAGTAAAATGTCCTCTCAAAAGGTGAGTATAAATACAAAGTGCTTTATTCTAAAGTGCACAAGAAAATATAAAACAAAATGAATAAAATCAAGACCTTACAGTCTGAAGGTAAGTCCTTGGTGTGATCCTTAATGGTGCAAAACGCGTTTCGCCTCATTCAGAGTCTTCCTCAGTTGCTTATGTGTTGCTGTTCACAGATATCCTTTTAAATAATCCATAATTGGCGCTTTCTTGCTGCTGTCAGTTCGTGCATTCGTGTTGAACTTCCGCTTCCGGGTTTAGTGTTCCGTCGGTGGAACGCATGCGTCATTTCTTTTTCCTTTGTATTGGAATGCATCCGTGCGTTCGTACGGTATATCAGTCTCTTATGCAGCATACAACAGTTCATAATGGCTGCAATGTGGATTATTAAAAAGCAATTAATAATAAGAATAAGAAGATACTCCACCTGATACTGTATGTATATTTAGATCTGCCAGTACCCCTTACACAATTGTGGTGAGGGACTGACCACAAGCCATCCTATCCAATAGCTAGTCAATACTGGGCATGGGATACGGTCCGAGACCGTCTGGTCATTGAGCCACCGGTAGTCTACGCAGAACCGGCTCCCTCTCGTTTCGGGACCAGCACTACTGGGGAGGCCCAAGGACACTTGGACAGTTCAATTACCCATAGTCAGAGCGTCTCCTGGATCTTTCTCCTACTCTCCAGAACCACTCTGTTATTCTGTACGGGGTTTGCCGCAGAGGTCGTTGGTCGGGGGTCGCTACTTTGTGGATGGCTAATGAGGTAAACCCTGGCAAATTAGAGAACATCTCTCGCTTTGCAGACAGCATCTGCTGCACTTGTCTGCGTTCCCTTTCAGTCAGTCGTCTCGTAACTGGACCTCATCTATGGACCCTGTCTGAGCCCCATCCTCTAGGAGGTCAGGCAGGGGAAGATTATCGAAATCTTCCGAGACGAGCACATATAGCAGCTACCTCCTCTGTCCGCTTGTGGTAGGGCTTCAGCATGCTAATATGTAACATGCATCTAACTCCTGTACCCGAGCATGGACCGATAACGTAAGTAGTATTACATTTCCGTTCCACTACCCAGTATGGGCCCTGCCAAGCAGCCTGTAGCCCGTCATGCCGGACGGGTTTCAGAACCAAAACCTTTTGACTCACCTGAAAGCTATGGCTCCCCGATCATACCAGGTGCACTGGTGCCTCTGGGCTTTCCACGCACAAGGTGAGTGAGTTCCTCCAGCCGGTCCCTTAACTCCAGCACATATGGGACGATGGGGGTCCCTTCCTGATCCCCATTCCCCTCCCAGCGCTCTCGGACAATGTCTAAAAACCCTCTAACTCTCCGCCCGAACAGCTCAAACGGAGAGAATCCTGTAAATTCCAGGGGCACCTCCTGGTATGCATACAGGAGATGCGGCAGGAATCGTTCCCAATCCTTGCAAGTCGCTGCAAAGGTGCGGAGAATCTGCTTCAACATGCCATTTAAATGCTCGCACAGGGCATTGGTCTGTGGGTAGTAAGGGGAGCTCAAGATCGGTTTAATGCTGCATAACTTGCGCAGTTGGTGGGTCATCTCGGCAGTAAACTGGGTGCCCTGATCTGAGAAAATCTATTGGGGAAACCCATCTGAGATAAGATGCGCATCAGGGCTTCAGCTACAGTCTCTGCCTGACTATTGCTCAGGGCGACTGCCTCAGGGTACCGAGTAGCGTAGTCCACAATGGTCAGAATATATTTCTTCCCAGAGGGACTAAGCCCCAGGGGACCTGTAGTGTCGACAGCTACTCTGCCAAAGAAATCTTCAATAATGGGTAGGGGCTGGAGCTTGGCCTTGTGCCGTTCGCCCAGCTTCCCTACTTTCTGGCAGACATCACAGGACCGGCAATACTTCCGCAGATCCTTGGAGATGACTTGCCAGAAGTACATTTGGCCGAGTTGATGCTTGGTATGACTTACTCCCAAATGCCCTGCCAGGGGTATGTCGTGAGCTATCTTCAACGGCTCAGGTCGATATTTCCTGGGCACCACTAGCTGCTTGGTGGTAGTAAGGGCGGTCCCTGAACCTGGTTGTTCCGCTATGCGGTATAGCAATCCCTTTTCCCAGATAAACTGATCCCTATCCAACCCTGCTTGACTCAGGGCCACCCTATCTCTATACTTCTGGCTACTTCTTTCCCAAACTCAGCAGGGGTATCCCAGGGTAAGGGGGCAAGGGCACATGTGCCTACCTGAACCTCAGAGTGTGAACTGTCCTGGGTGGTGTGGGCTTGTTGTCGGTTTGTCACAGGGTAGGCCTCCTCTGGGTCGGTAGTGGGAGTATATGTGAACATGAGCTGACCCTTTGTCCAGTTATACATCAGGTAGGTCAGGCAGGCTGTTTATGAGGCCGACTTTAACCATCATGTGTCCAGTGCCCCAGTCGAGATGGACTCTGGGTGTCAGTAGGCGGTGAACAACTCCCCCTGCTACCCGGACAGTGACGGTTCCCCCTGTCTTCTCCTCGTGAGCAGCTGGTGTTGCACTATGGTCAGGGTGGCTCCGCTCTCTCTCAGATCCTGTACGGTACGCCCGTTCAGCTTGACTGGCTGTCGGTGATGATCCCGGTTGTCTGATGCGGCTTGTATGGGATCTGCCTCGTGCAGGACGATCCAGGCTTCCTCGTTGGGGTTTGGAGCGTACAAGGGGGCTGCCTGCTAGCAGTGAAAACGGCTCTCGGGGCAGGAGTAGGCCCTGGATGGATCCATTGGGACCAGTCCCTCAGCTGAAAGCAATCCCTCTTTACATTCCAGTATTTGAAACAGTAATGGCACAGGATAGCTGCCCGGATTGGTGCCTTTGAGGTTCTGGGGCCTTGGTAATAATTTTGAGATCTGTCATTTCTTATATTGTTTTAAAATTTTTAGATTTGTAGGTGAAATTTAGTTTTAACCAAAGGTATATAAAGATATTCTTTCTGTCATTTTTATAATAACTTTTTATAGTTGAAGATGTATTAATATTATAAAATGTAATATTTATTGTTATTCAGAAGAGGTGCATAGTAATGTGTTTTAATTAGGGATTGAAAAGAGTTCGATAGGTTAATTTCCTGATTTCTTTATCTCCTGGGTCCTTTGTACGTAGCACTTATATTTATAATCTTATAATGACTATAATCTGTAAATAAAATGCAAATGGAGAGGAAATGGGCAGCGTGAAGTTACAGTAGAATGTGGAAATTAAGAGTTACATGTAAAGTGAAGGTGGACACCACGGATGATGGAAGAGAATGATGGATATTTTCAGATTATAGCTTGTGGTATATAAGGGAAGGTTTCGTTTTAAATTATTTTGGCAGACTGAGGAAGCTTTTATAAAGATTTTTTTTTAAGTTTCTGCATAATTTTACTACTTTATTTAAATTAAAAAAAAAAAAAAAGTCTACTGAATCTTTTCCCTGAAGTTCTTGAGAGCGGTATATATGGACTTAATACACACACTGCAAGCTATCAGTTTATTTTCATACTCTTTGCTGGTGAATGATATAATGCTATGATTATTTTCCTTTTCGATTTAAAATCGATGATGCAAGACCTCAGAGGAGAGTAGCCATCAATGTGAGCCCAGAGGTGTTTTAAGTGTGAGGTAAACCCATTAGCTCAAGCATATGTGAGTATTTCATTGACACTTGTGTGTTTTTTTTCCCCCATCTGTATCATGGCTTACACTATGAATTAAAATAAGCACATAATTCACAAAGTGTGAATACGTGCTATCTGGAATAAATGTTGTATCCTATTTGGTATAGTTTCAGTATGTATGTATATGTATAGTGTGTGACCAAGAAGCACATTACAGAAAAATAAAACTAAACAAATAGAGTGACAGTACAAGTCTTATAAGGCTACTCCTTAACCTAACCCTTTAGTCTCTAGTAATACTAGATATGACTTGCTATTAAAATATACAGCAGATTTTGGGGCGGAGCCTAGCTGCGAAGCGGAGAGGTCGCATGGCGCCGAAGCTCCGGAGAAATTCTTACAGTTTTAGTACCATCAGACCGGCAAAACCCTTTAAAAACGGCACTAAAAACGGCACAAAAACCGGCAAGAGGTGTCAGACCAGACATGGGTCGGAAAGCTAAAAAGCCGAAGCCGGATCAGCAAGGACATAACCACGATATCGGAGCAATGTGGAGGCAAGCGCACGGAGCACCAGGGCCCAAGATGGCCGCCCTGGCCGACACATACTCTGACTTCTCCGATGAAATCTCCCTGGAGGAGGACGAGCTCGTTATGCCGAAACCACCGGCTGCTACTACCAAACCCCACAGCCCAGACGGGGAGCCGATTACAACCTTGGCTAACCTACAGTCCACGCTACAAGGGGACATAGCCACCCTACGGGTGGAGCTGCAAGGCATAAACTCGAGGCTGGGAGCCATGGAAGTCTCTTCAGCAGCTGACAGCACGAGTATCACCTCCATGCAGAAGGAGATTACGCACATACAAAAACAAAATGCAGAATTTGAACGGCGGTTCGCCGCTGTAGAGGATGAACGCCGAGCAACTAACATAAAAGTAAGGGCAACTGCCCGATGACATACCTGCCGAGGAGATACCGCACTACACACGCAGGCTACTGGCTGAACTACTCTCACCGAAAGCAGCCAAAGCCATCCAACTCGACGGCACATTCAGGATCCCGAAACCGGCCAGGCCCCCAGCGACGGCCACTCGAGACCTGATAATTCGTTTTCAACACAGGAAGGACAGGGCCGCAACCCTAGCAGCGACCAGAAACCGGGCACAACTCACGTTTGAAGGCCATGCCCTGTCTTTCTTTGCGGATCTCACAGGAGGCACGTTGGCCTGGAGGGGGTCGTTAAAACCCTTCACCACGATACGCAGACAAAGAGACATACAATACAGGTGGCGCCCCGACCGCTCCCTCCTAATCCAGAAGGGCGAAGATAAACATGTGGTCCACGACCTCCAAGGGGCACGGGACTTACTTCAGGCTTTGGGTCTACCACAGGATTCAATGCACCGCACCCCAAACTACCACGAGACTTCCACACAGCTGGGACCCTGAACTGGCAACAATTTTTGTGCCGCGACGACCCAGGCAGGAGCCTTTTGAAGGAGCCGGCACCTAGAGACCCAGAATGACCCAAGAACTGTTTCCCCGACACTACTGGGACAATGCACAAGGTCAACAATGTACCGTTTGGCCATACCTATTTGGCATTTTGACTCACCATTTGGACTTACCACTTACTTAACCTTTCCTCAGCCTCATTTATATTATTGTTTTATGTTATTGTTTTTTTTTATTATCTCTATTGAGCAATTGAAACGCGTATTATTTTGCCAGGGCGACCGCACACGCGGCCTCCTCTCCGCTCCTAGCATTCTCTGATACCACGTTAGGCAACACTCAGACCCCCCCCCTGTCGGTCAGGAGGACCCACGGGGTGACATAAGAGGGAATAGCGAAATGACACACCAACACCTACGTAAACCAGCAGCTAAAAACGACACGACTTAAATATACCTAGTTGCACGACACGGTCGCACGCAAATATTACTATAATCAAAGACACAGGATGTGCAGCACGCTGTTAATTTAGTCTGTACCATGACAACACCTAATATCGCCTACTGGTAGGAAGACTACCCCCTAGAGCGGAATACATAACCCTGACGCGAAGCCCCAAACTTGAGTCTCTCCGCTATTTATTATAAAACCCAGCAAAAGACTACACAACAAAGGGCACCACCATAAGACAGGAGTAAGAATGCACTGATATAGCTAATTTAGCCAGCTTCGCAACATACAAATGACACGCATGATAACACAGCAGTATGTGTGAAATCAAGCTAAGATGTCCTATATATACGTCTGAACTATTCAGGCATTGTTTACCTATGCTTACTTCCTTTTGAACGAGGCGCCAATATCTTAGATTTCATAATTTAGGCTGTCGATCCACTCGTGACCCAACAAACTAGAAGTGTGACATAAACGAGCATTTACCATGTTTTTCAGTTTAACTTTGTTCCTAGCGTGATATATTCATATATAAATAATAAAATGTGCAGTTTATATATGCCATGACCATGTATGCCGCTGACAGACCTGTAACCGCTGTTGTGGCGCTACAGACCACTCTGTTTTGTATTATAATGCACAAGAAAAATAAAGAATTTAAAAAAAAAATATACAACAGATTTTATTATACGTGTCTATTGTAGCGTACCATATAGTCTCAATGGGAGAGATATATCCAAGGTACATAGATAATAACCTCCCCTCTAGTAATAAATAATCTCTATAGCTGTATTGAATATTATTAGTCGGGGCGGGGCCGGACCGCCGAGCTGGCTGGTCGCATGCGAGACCAGCTCCTGCAGCATAATATGAGAAACAGCGATTTTCCCATGAAATTTGGCGCAAAACCGGCCGGCAGCGGTGGCCCCAGACGGGCAGAGCCCTGAGATCCAGGGTGAGGCTGGCCCAACAGGCTACAGTCCCCTGGAAGAGGAATCCTGCCCGACTCTCGCAAGGCCTATTCCGGAGGCGAGCGGGGCGGACGGCCGCTGCCCTGCCGCCTACTGTTCGGGGCTTAGAGTCGGACCCATGGGGATGCCGGCCCCGTTCCCCCCCCTCTGGACCGGGGGGATGATCCCGGTCTACACCCTCGAGACCCAAACAAGCCTGCACCCTGACATCTCCCGCCCGTACTGCAGACCGCATGTCGGGCCCAAGCAGGGCCGGCCTTAGGCATTTAGACGCCCTGTGCAAAAAATCTTCACAGCGCCCCCCCGTCATCCATGTATGCTGTAATGTTTGTGTTGTCTGTGTATGTGATAGTAGGTGTGATGACTGTGTGTGATATGTATGCTATGTGTGATATTTGTAATGGGTGTATTAACAGTGTGTGATATGCGTGTATTGGTTGTATGTGACACACACACACACACACACACACACAGAGTCAGACGGCCATACACACACAGGAAGACATCCACACACACACACACACACACACACACACAGGCAGACAGTCAGTCATACACACAGACACAGACAGTAATACACACAGACACACAGACACAGACAGTAATACACACAGACACACAGAGGCAGACAGTAATACACACAGACACACACAGAGGCAGACAGTAATACACACAGACACACACAGAGGCAGACAGTAATACACACAGACACACACAGTCATACACACAGACACACACAGACAGTCATACAGACACACACAGACAGTCATAAACACAGACAGTCATACACACACACACACACAGACAGTCATACACACAAACACACACAGGCAGACAGTCACACACAGACACACAGAGGCAGACAGTCATACACACACAGGCAGACAGTCATACACAGACACACACACACAGTAATACACACACAGTAATACACATACAGACAGTAATACATACACACACAGAGGCAGTAATACACACACAGAGGCAGTAATACACACACAGAGGCAGACAGTCATACACACAGACACACAGAGGCAGACAGTCATACACACAGACACACAGAGGCAGACAGTCATACACAGACACACAGAGGCAGACAGTCATACACACAGAGGAAGTAATACACACAGAGGCAGACAGTCATACACACACACACAGGCAGACAGTAATACACACACACAGGCAGACAGTAATACACACACACAGGCAGACAGTAATACACACACACAGGCAGTCATACACACAGACACACAGAGGCAGACAGTCATATACACAGACACACAGAGGCAGACAGTCACAAACACACACACAGACAGTAATACACACACACAGGCAGACAGTCATACACACAGAGGCAGACAGTCATACACACAGAGGCAGACAGTCATACACACAGACAGTAATACACACAGGCAGAGAGTCATACACACACACACACAGACAGTAATACACACACACAGGCAGACAGTCATACACACAGACACACAGAGGCAGACAGTCATACACACAGACAGTAATACACACAGGCAGAGAGTCATACACACACACACACAGACAGTAATACACACACACAGGCAGACAGTCATACACACAGACACACAGAGGCAGACAGTCATACATACAGACAGTAATACACACAGGCAGAGAGTCATACACACACACACAGACAGTAATACACACAGGCAGAGAGTCATACACACACACAGGGCCGCCACCAGAAATTTTGGGGCCCCTAACTCAGCTCGGGGTCTGGGCCCCGCCTCCAAATACCGCCCACAGGAATACACACACAGACACAAACACACACACTGATACAAAAGGACACAGATACATACCAACAGACACACATACTGAATCAGACACACATGCATACAGGCATACATACTGACACACACATACTGAGACATACATAGTGACAGACAGACACATACTAACATACATACAGACACACATGCATGAGGACATAAAAAAAACATACATACATACAGACACCAACATACATACACACACACATACATTCATACATACTGATAGACATACAGACACTGACATCCATACACACATACATCATAATGGCATACAGACATACATTCATAATGGCATACAGACATACATACAGACTGACATACATGCATATATACAGACATCCATACACACATACACACATTCATAATGATATGCAGACATACATTCATACTGACATACAGACATACATATATAATGACATACAGACATACATATATAATGACATACAGACATACATATATACACATACATGCATGCATGCAGACATACACAGACATACATACATATACATGCATACAGACAGACATACATATACATGCATGCAGTCAGACATACATACATACATAGACATACACACACATATATACATACATACACACAGACATGCATGCATCCAGACAGGCATACATAGACATACATACACACATACATACATAGACATACATGCATACAGCCATTCATACATACAGACATGCATACAGACATATACACACAGACATACATGCATGCATACAGACAGACATACATGCATGCATACAGACAGACAGACACACAGACATACATAGACACACATACATACAGATACATACATAGACATACATACATGAAAGGATTACTTATATCTCAGACCTGAATCTTCACCCACCCTTTCCTCTTTTCTATTACCCACTTTACATCTACCTCTATCACTGCCCCTTTATTCCTTACAGCAATATTTTAGTACTTATAGGTACAGCACTTATTTTTTACTTATTTCACATTTTGTTTACTAATTTTCTTCTTATTTTTATCTTCATTCCAATTTAGTCCTATCCTTATTTTTATTTATTTATTATTCTCGACATTTTTAGGCATAGGCATAGTAATCACTCACATACATAGACAGACATACATACATACATACAGACAGACATACATACACATACATGCATACAGACACACACACACAGCTCATTTCCCAGCCACCCTCCTGTCTCTTACCTTTTCTTTGCAGGAGGGTGGCTGGGGATGATGGGAGTCAGCCTGGCTCCCTCTTCACTGCCTGGCTCTCCCTCTTCACGGCTGGGCGTGCGCTCCTCCCGCGCGGAGTGAGCTGGGAGGAAGTGACCACTTCCTCCCAGCAGCACTTGCTGCGGCTGCTTTTTTTTTTATTTTTTAAAGGGGCCCGGTCGCGCTATACCACGGCCACAGCGCTGACCGGGACCCCCCAGGGCCGCCGGGCCCGTGACAACCGTTATGGTTGTCACCCCCTGATGGCGGCCCTGCACACACACACACAGACAGTAATACACACAGGCAGAGAGTCACACTCACATGACAAGCACACAGTTACCTGTGGAGTTCATTGTGGAGGCAGTGCAGCTCCTGGTGACTGTTTGGTGGGGAAGCAGGGACTCCTTCCCGCTTCCCCTGCAGCAGTTTTCCGGCGCTTTTAGCTCCGCCCCCGCCGCACGGTAAGCTCCGCCCCCGCTGCAAATTTTTTTTTTTAAATTTTTTTTTTTTTTAAATCCCGGCCGGCTGTGCGGCCGCACGGCGCCCCCTGCTCCATGGCGCCCTGTGCGGCCGCACAGCTCGCACACCCCTAAGGCCGGCCCTGGGCCGCCCAAGATGGCCGCCAAGCACCAAACCCTGCAACTTCGAGAAAATTTGGAAGCATAGGCATGGAAAAAACATCGCACGGCTGGAGTACCCCCCAAGCTGGTCCCTATCCGACGAAGTGCAGCCCCACAAGCAGAGTAAACACAAGCAGAGTAAACACACCGGCGCCAGTGACCCCAGCCAAAACGCTGCAGACCGGCAACCGCCACACACTCGCTCGGAGAGCCTCAAGGAGAGGAGCTCAGGTACCTGTCACACGGCTCCAGAGGGGCCACTACACCATCCCCTACCAGGACTGTGCATGCGGCAATGGGGAAAACAATCAAACGGAGACCTGGACCCAGCGGAGGGGGCATCAGCGAATAGCTGGACTTTGGCTAAGCAGTGTGACTATAGTGGAGAGAATGGGAGTAGGGTGATCCACGCGTGCGGGACTCTGAATGCAGTATTAAGCTAGTCCCTTCTGTGTATTTAAAAATTGCCCAGCATACCATTTCCCTATCTCTAGTACCAAAGCTCTCTACTAACATATCCACCTCCTATAAGCATGTTATTATTACTATTGTTTGATTATCATAAATTAGCATGACCTTTTGTTAGCATATTGCTACATACTCAGCAGTTAAAAAGTCTCACCGCACTAGCTTGATCTATGAACTAGCATTTTGTTACAACATTCATAGTACTGTTCAAAGTGTTGTCTCAGTAATGTCTTAACAACTTCACTTCATAGTTACATAAATGAGAATCTACACTATTGTAATAACGATCTCAAAACTTAAAAATGTGCCTGACTAACATATGCCACAACCTGTATTGCAAATGTTTTTCTAACGTACCCTGATGTCGCTGTCGTGGCGCACCAAGGCTATCACAAGTGCACAACAAAAATAAAGAATATTAAAAAAATATATATATTATTAGTCAGTGTGTTAGTATCACAAAGTTACCTGCCCAAAAATAGACAGCTTGAAGTGGAACTGCCAATGGCTAAGATTAGTAAACATTAACAGATACCAAAAGTGTATCAGGTGCACTTATGGTAACCAGAATACAAATGAAGTAATGAGATAGAGAAATAACAAAAGCCTTACTCCCTGGTAATCTAGCATGACAGGTTGGTAGAGGAGTCAAAGTATTATAGTGAAAACATTATATATATATATATTATATATATATATATATATATATACACATGTCTATGTTCACATAGACATACCTAAGTGACAAGGTGATAAGTGCCCAAACCAAATAATTAACCCGACGCGCATTTTGGTGCACGCTCCTTACACTATGAACTGGATTTGTTTATTTTATTATTTTAGGAGAATATCCGCACAGAGCCGCATTGTTTTATTAAGAGATATGTTTATTTTTGTGTGTTGTATCCACATACTTCTAATTGAAAGTAGTGCTGATACACAATTGACTGTTTTTCTTTGGGATATAAACTTTGCCTTTGGAACATTAACAGAATATCTGCCAGTGGGACTCTAACGAGGGGTATATAAGGTTTCTTAGCATCTTGAGATACCACCAAGCAGTGCAACTCTCTCATATCCAATAATGGCACACATAAACTTAGATGGGTAGACCTTGATCATGGTATTTTTGGCAGGGATCACCCATCCTCTTATACCTCATCATCTTCTTACCAAATATTGTCCACTGCTATAATTAACTCTCCCCAGATCTGAGTGAGGCTGACGGCGTAGGCCCTGACTAAAGGAACACTCCAACAACCAAAACCACTGCAGAAAGCTGCTCTGGCAAACCCCAATATAAGTAGTCAAAGTATATTTAGAACAGTTTGACTTACCTGGGATCTGTAAAGCAATGCTAACTTACTCCACTACAGCCTCCAGGCCAGCCGAAAGCTTCTGCCTTAGCTAAGCCTAGTGGGGCAGGGCTCAACTCTTTTTCTATACAAACAAACTAGACCTGCAATGCTGTTAGCTGAGAAGAGCTAACAAACTTCTAAGCAGGAGCATATGACTCTCCAGAAGGCAGATTGGTCAGAATAGTTTGACTACTTACAATGGGAAGGAGGAGGAGAAAAACGGGCCAGGGTGCTGTTCCTTAAATGCTCTATATAAATCCACAGATAAATAAATACATGTTCATTAAATTTCCGCTTACCCAATGAGTTGAGGGGCTGGTAGATCTGCACCGCGTGGTCTTTTGAATTATCCTTTTGGTCTTCTAGATATTCCCACTCCTCCATGGAGAGAAAGACTGCAACATCTCCACACCTTATAGGAACCTGAGACACACAATGATAGTCACCATCCAGACACACCCCTTGGTTTTATTGCTAATGGCCCATTCCCAGCAGTCTCACCTCTCCAGTCAGCAGCTGAATGATCTTATTGGTTAGTTCCAGGATCTTCTGGTCATGGTTTTTTTCATGTATAGGTAAGTTTGAGGAGGGTACCAAGCTGAGGCTCTCGGCCTTGGAGAACACTGCTGACACACACGGATTACAGCCATTTGTCACATGCTCAGGGCTCTTCTTCAAAACAATATAGTCCTATGTAATGAAGAAGAAATTACCTACTCAGTTGAACAGCATCTTTTATAATGGACACTCTCCAAAATATGTTATACAATAGCAACATCTACATGCAATAAACTCTCCTTTAATTTATTTACAAAACCAAAATTACCTTGTCTCTAGTAGTCATCTAATTAAATCCATCTCTGCCTAAAAGCACTTCACTAACATCTTTTTATCAATACTTAAAAAACAGAGCGTCATACAAGAAATGTCACTGACATCCTCAGAATCCCTTACCTCTCCAGTCAGCAGAGACATGATCTCCATGGTGAGATCCAGGATCTTCTCGGTCACCTTATTCCGGTCCTTGTTCATCGTTACCAAATCCAGCTGGACACCTGATTGACAGGCTCCAGTTTATATTGTACTTAAAGCTATAAGAAATGACTATCGAAATCCTGTAATTAGAACAATGTATTATCTATTACTTATGTGCATAGTAAAGTGTAAATAATGAAATGTATGTGAATTAGTGGAGCGTTTCAATATTAACCATTATTCAAGTGCAAAAAAATGTGTGATTACAAATACAAAAAATATGAATGCCATTAGTAATAAAAAAAATAAAAAATTAATTCCTATATAAGGTGCTTCTGTGTCTTTAAAGTGCTTTTTACCAAATGTAAACAATATCATTTAATTATAAAGTGCCAGATATGTTAAGCTTATAAAATACATTGAATTAGCCTGGAGTAGAAAGTATAAAACATGCCAGATAAAATATACCAAACTCCATGTACGCAAACTCAGTGGTTATGGCGTTCGTGAAATACTTTCAAGTTTGTTCCTTTAAAACTGTTCATAAAATTAAAACATATAGACTACGCCTGGTTCTATATGAGCGCGAGCGGCGGGCTCTCTGCTCCTTCTCATTTTGCCCTCCTGTCTCCTGGCACTGCGCGGCGCCGGCGGATCTCTTGTCTGCTCGGTGTCCCCGGTGTTTAGAAAAATCCTAAAATGGTAAACAGACAAAGAGCAGGCCGAACTGGACCAACAAGACATGGAAGATGTTGAAGTAGAAGAAGAAGAATCTGGGGAGGATGCAAACAGTAAAGCTAGGCAATTTACTGCACAAATTATGCAGAATCCACACATTTTAGCTGCTCTTCAACAAAGGTTAGATGACCTCGTTGGTACACCAACTGGCTACATTGAAAGCTTGCCTAAAGTAGTTTAAAAAAACGAGTGAATGCTCTTAAAAATTTGCAAGTTAAGTGTGCCCAAATTGAAGCTAAATTCTATGAAGAAGTGCATGAACTGGAGAGGAAGTATGCTGCTTTATATCAGCCACTTTTTGACAAAAGAAGTGATATCATAAATGCCACATATGAACCCACAGAGTAAGAATGTGAGTGGAAAGTAGACGAAGAGGAGGAGATTTCAGAGTATATGAAAGAAAAGGCAAAACTTGAAGAGGAAAAGAAAGACGAAGAAAAAGAGGACCCAAAAGGAATCCCAGAGTTCTGGCTGACAGTCTTCAAAAATGTTGATCTCTTAAGTGATATGGTTCAGGAACATGACGAGACTTCTGAAACATTTGAAAGACATAAAAGTAACGTTTTCAGAAGCTGGTCAGCCAATGAGTTTACTTTGAGTACAATGACTTCTTTACAAATAAAGTGCTGACCAAAACATACAAAATGAGGTCAGAGCCTGATGAGTCGGATCGCTTCTCATTTGATGGCCCAGAAATTATGGGATGTACAGGGTGCCAAATTGACTGGAAGAAGGGAAAGAATGTCACTTTAAAAACCATAAGGAAGAAAGAAAAGCATAAGGGTCGTGGTACAGTAAGGACTGTTACAAAAACTGTTCCAAATTACTCATTCTTCAACTTCTTCGGCCCACCCGAAGTACCTGAAAATGGAGAGCTGGATAATGATTCCGAAGCCATTCTCACTGCAGACTGAATTTGGACATTTCTTACGTGAGCCAATAATTCCTTGATCTGTACTGTATTTTACTGGTGAAGCTATTGAAGATGAGGATTATGATGAAGAAGGGGAAGAAGCTGACGATGAGGATGCTGAAGAGGAGGCAGATGAAGAAAATGATCCAGATTATGAGCCCAAGAAAGATCAAAGATCAAAACCCAGCTGAGTGCAAGCAACAATGAAGCAATGTGTATGTGGCCTTATTACCTGCACTGTAATAAATTAAACTCAACTGTTAGTTACTTACAGCCTTATGTTTTGTATCTTCTTGGTAGAAAAGTTAACTTTTTTTGTTAAAAAATAAATAAAATTAAACATTTAAAAACATGTTTAAATGGTTAGATCATTCAACCTAGTATTAAGTGTACTTCCCTTCCAGGTATCTATATACAATACAGGTATATATCCTTAAGCATGTTCTTCACTGCTTCATAGTTTTTTGGTTCTTGTGGAGTCTTGCCATATAGCTATTAGACTGCAGATGTGAAGAATTTGTGGGACTGCTAAGACAAGTACTTAGAGAATCCTCTTCCTCAAGAAACCAAAGTTATTTATTTCAACCCAGTAGTTTTAAACCGGTTGTCTGCTTGTAATAGCCATGCCTGTGTTGAGTTTGTTCTAGGAATGCAGTTACTACATTTAAGATGGGACATTTTGAAAACTAAACTTGGCTTTGACTCTCCAACCAGACCATGTCCACTGATTCATGTCTGCTTGTGTAGTATGTGACTGCGATCTACAAAGGAATATGATGGTCAACATAAGGTTATTGTTTACCACTGGGGTGTGAATAAAACCTAGTATTTTCAGAGGTAAAGAAAAAAACAAAACAAATAAACAAAAACAAATTAAAACATATAAACATAATAGTGCAGACAATCCACTATAGTCACCAGAACAGTTTAATGTAGTACTGGTATATATAGTCAGTCTCTGCACCCTTTCTGCTGTAAACACGGTCTTTTCAGAGATGCCCAAGGACATCTACAGTGGCCACTCCACAGATGGCTACTAGAGGTGCTTCCTGGGGTAGTGCTGCACAGTGTGACTGACTGTCAGTATCTCCACCCTCTGCATGGAGACTCAACTTTTCTCATAGAGATGCATTGATACAATGCTTCTCTATGAGGAGATGCTGATTGGCTAGGGTTGTGTTTGGCTCCACTCCTTGCTGAGATTGTCAATTCTGATGATCTCAGCCAAGGAGATGCTTTCCTGTAGTGGCAAGTGTGAAGAACTCCCCCATGCTTACTCTAAGACTTTGCATCGAATGAACTGTGTTCCCCTTGATCAACATTCCAGAGGATCCCAGGTTCCCAGAAACAGGGAGACCCAGTACCAACGCCACACCTCGTTATGATCCGATTCCTAGGAAGGCTCCATAATTATCCAATGTTCATCTTGACCCCGAGGAGCCTATGGAAATAGGACTCGTCCAAATCAAAGTGATGCATGAAGAAAGAGACCGGAGGAGAAGTCATGGCCTCTGTTTTTACTGTGGAGAAAGAGGACATTTCATCTCTCATTGCACTGTTCACCCACGTAGGCCTTCAGCTCTGAGTGCCCACTACTACTCTTTGTCCTATAAGCTCTGCATGCCAGCCTGTAAAACTACAAAGATGCCGTCATGCCTGTCCGTGCTTGGCCTCCCTGAGAAAATCTCCATCTCCTGCTCCAGAAACGTCTGCACCTTTTCCTGAAGACACTCCTGTTAAAGCCAGTACCCATCACAACTTCCTGTATGCTCAAAGAAGACCTACTTTCAGGTTGTACCTATGCCTCAAATGGTACCAAGTCCGCATAAAGGATTTGGAAATGTTCGAAAAGGCATTGCAAGCCGCGAACTCCACTCCTGTCGATGTACCAAAAGGCAAAAGGTTCCAAGGAAGTGCCTTCTGGAATCAAAGTACTTACCACCGGCACCCGGATCCTCAATGACCTTGACGACTCTCCATCAGTACCAGAAGCTGATACTATGGAGCCCCTTGCTGTAAAGAGACTCCTCTCTGGGGACTCTGATATCGAGTGATGTTATTCAATAGATGGGGACTCCAACAGTGAGGAATACTACCTCTACAAAGAACATGTTCATGTTCCAAAAGACTGACTAGACTTGTGACCACTGCTTGTGGAATCTTCATTATTGTCAGTTTGCTGCCTGTCCTGACCTTTGGAATCGTGCCTGACTACTCTTCTGGATTTGCCCTTGTCTGTTTCCTTGTACCCAGTTATTGTTCCTGTCTAGCCCCCGTGCACAGATTCACAGCCTAGGTAGTTTCGTACCTGGTTTACATGGGTTATGTTTATCTGCAAGGGTGCACATACATCTCTGCACTTCGGACCCCAACCAAGGTAAGACCGTGACACAGAGAACTACAGTGTTTACACTGCAGCACTAAGTCTGCCCTCTGTGGCTAACAGAGAGCCACTAGAGGGCTTCCGGAATCGTAACAGAATTTTGGTCCGTTATCTGACGATGGACATCCTCACGGACCTCCAGCGTCAGATTGGTCCCATAGAAAAGCATTGAATAATGCTTTCCTATGAGGAGGTCTAATGCTTGCGCGGCCATTGCCGCACAGGCGCATTAGATCTTCCCCGCCAGCTGACTTCAGCGAGGGAGAAGCATGGGCAGAGCCTGACCCTGCGCTGAGGGACATGGGCGCTGGATTCAATTAAGTGGCTGAAGGGGTTTTAACACCTTCAGCCCCGCGGCAGGGGGGGCACTCCAGGAGCCTATAGTGCCAGGAAAACAGATTTGTTTTCCTGGCACTATAAGATCCCTATAATGTGAAGAAACCTAAACTTTTTCTCCTGTTTTGTATTTTGATTACGTTTTCCATCAGCAATTTTGTTTAACTCATTCTTGGGTTTTCACGAGCATTCTTTTTAAAAATTATAAAACAGGGGGCGGAGCCTAGCAGCCGAGCTGAACAGCCGCACAACAAGAGAGCTCCGGCTTTTTCAGGCCCAAATCAGCCTAATTACCGCTACCACCCGCGTACTGGGTTCCCCAAAAGGGACTGTAGGCGGAGTACAATGGGACGCAAATCCAAAAAAAACAAGAGCAGGACAAACCGCGGTCAGGACCAAACATTGCGGATCTCCTACAGCAGACACGCAAGACCACCAGGCCCAAGATGGCTGCCGACCTGGAAAACTATTTGGAGCTGTCAGACGACTTCTCCTCAGGAGAAGAGGCGGTCGACCTCACCCCTGTGCAAAGGCAGACACCGGCCATCCAGAAAGCAGACGCCTCGCCAGTGACTACAGCGGTCCTGAAGGCGCTCCTGGCGGACCTTCAGAAAAACATCCAGGTCGATGTCGCCATGCAATGACATCGACCTGGATAACTTAGTACTTTCTCTAAAAAAAAAAAAAGGATCCCTACTGTTTAAATAGTATATATCCATATGTGAGGAAGGTAACAACTGGTTGCCAGCTAGAGAACCAGGCTTAGCTTTTCACACTAGAGAGATCTAGTTCTCTCGTTTTCCACAGCAGAGGCATATGCATTGAGATATTTTGTGAGTCCTCTCAACTCCAGACACCTAATGAACTGTGTTCCCCCTGATTCAGGTCTGGGGAACAGGCGGGTCAGTCCATAGCATCAATGCCTTCGTCTGCAGGAACTGCTGACACACTCCAGCCCCATGAGGTCTAGCATTGTCTTGCATTAGGAGGAACCCAGGGCCAACCGCACCAGCATATGGTCTCACAAGGGGTCTGAGGATCTCATCTCGGCACCTAATGGCAGTCAAGCTACCTCTGGCGAGCACATGGTGGCTGTGCGGCCCCCCAAAGAAATGCCACCCCACACCATAACTGACCCAACTGCCAAACCGGTAATGCTGGCGTCTCCAGACTCTGTCACGTCTGTCACATGTGCTCAGTGTATCGGCTTTCATCTGTGAAGAGCACAGGGCACCAGTGGTGAATTTGCCAATCTTGGTGTTCTCTGGCAAATGCCAAACGTCCTGCACGGTTTTGGGCTGTAAGCACAACCATCTGTGGACGTCGGGCCCTCATACCACCCTCATGGAGTCGGTTTCTGACCCTCTGAGCAGACACATGCACATTTGTGGCCTTCTGGAGGTCATTTTGCAGGGCACTGGCAGTGCTCCTCCTGTTCCTCATTGCACAAAGGCGGAGGTAGCGGTCCTGCTGCTGGATTGTTGCCCTCCAACGGCCTCCTCCACGTCTCCTGATGTACCAAAACATCAGCCAGGAAGCATAGAAACTGAGAAGTGGTCTGTGATCACCACCAGCAAAACCACTCCTTTATTGGGGGTGTCTTGCTAATTGCCTATAATTTCCACCTGTTGTCTATCCCATTTGCACAACAGCATGTGAAATTGATTGTCACTCAGTGTTGCTTCCTAAGTGGACAGTTTGATTTCACAGAAGTGTGATTGACTTGGAGTTACATTGTGTTGTTTAACCCCTTAAGGACACATGACGTGTGTGACACGTCATGATTCCCTTTTATTCCAGAAGTTTGGTCCTTAAGGGGTTAAGTGTTCCCTTTATTTTTTGAGCAGTGTATATACACATATACACATACATACACACACACACCTTTATCGTGCATAACTATATATTCTTTATGAAACACTGAAATTCCAACGCAATCCACTACTTTGTCTTACGGACAAGACTGAGGTATACAAAAGTTGACAAAAGGTGGAGCTCTGCCGCCAACTTTTGTCCAATCCTAGCAGCCTTCACAAGTGACAGCTGTGGGATTCAGGCATCAATCTATGGAGGTTCCCGTAGTTTCGCAGGATCCGTCATAGATTTCAGTGTTGCACTCTAGCACAAAGTTCGAATTACAGCACTGATATGGCACCTGGCAACCGCAGACAAAGATTACAGTGGCCGCAGGGGACAGCTTAAAAGAACACTCTGGTTACCAGAACAACTTAATCTAAATTAAGTTGGTGTGGTGCCAGTAGGTATCCGGACGCACTCTTGCCTTGAGGGGTCAAACCGTAAGCCCAACGTTTACCTCCAATGCCGATCAGCTTCTCACCCAGGCTGCATGCGGTTTCTGATTTTCTGTTTCAGGAATCGCGGAGTGCCACCTCTGATTGGCATAGAGCAGTCAGCTTATTTTCTAAGCCAACTACTAGTTTCCCATTTTAAGAAACTTGCCTTTTTTTTTAAAATCAATGGGGAACTACTGATTGTTTTAGAACGTCAGCTGACTGCTCTAAGCCAATCAGAAGTGCCCCTGACTGGTATCACTCCACACGTCTCGAAAATGAGAATCAGAAGCCAGATGCAGCCTGGGGGGGAAAATGATCGGCACTGGAGGTTAACTTTGGGGTTAAACCGTGTGAAAATGGTTTAATCCCCTACGGTAAGAGTGTGCCCATTTTGATTATATTGTTATACTGCCCATCACGTTCCTTTAAGATAAGTAAAACTTGCCTTCCCCTGCACCCAGGTCTGTCATTTTCGAGGGACTTTGAAAAATATGTAAAGTCTCCTGAAAGTGACAGGTCTGGTTTAATGGACCACTATAGGCACCCAGACCACTTCAGCTTAATGAAGTGGTCTGGGTGCCTGGTCCAGCTAGGTTTAACCCTCTTTTTTTTATAAACATAGCAGTTTCAGAGAAACTGCTATGTTTATACTGAGGGTTAATCCAGCCTCCAGAGCCTCTAGTGGCTGTCTCATTGACAGCCGCTAGAGGCGCTTGCGTGCTTCTCACTGTGAAAATCACAGTGAGAAGACGCCAGTGTCCATAGGAAAGCCTTGTAAATGCTTTCCTATGAGACCGGCTGAATGCGCGCGCGGCTCCTGCCGCGCATGCGCATTCAGCAGATGGCGTCGCGAGGAAGGAGGAGTGAAGGAGGAAATCTCCCCGCCCTGCACTGGAGAAAGGTAAGATTTTAACCCCTTCCTCTCTCCAGAGCCCGGCGGGAGGGGGTCCCTGAGGGTGGGGGCACCCTCAAGGCACTATAGTGCCAGGAAAACGAGTATGTTTTCATGGCACTATAGTGGTCCTTTAACTGGCTGAAAGTGGTAAAAATAAAGACGATAATGAATCCAGCAGGACCCAGGTACGAGGGCAAAATGTTTCAGAACAGGACCAGGTTACTCCTCACATTATATGCTTTACAGCCAGTGTTTCATCAAAATCCCCTACCCCGTAAAAATCCCTGGCTTTAGTGCTTACAATGGTTGAAGTAACCATTTAATATGATAAATTCTCCAACATGGCTACTTTCCAAATTTAGCTATTGGTACCTATAATTTATAATATCGGCTTTATTCACTAAATGTGCTATTATAGCGAAATATTTACACATTTCTAAATTGAAGCTAAAATAGCTGAACTTGGGGAAAGATAAATCCTTCAACTCTGCTATAGTCACGCCGTGGCTACGCATTTCCCCTCCATTCTTCTAGTCGGGTGTAATTTACCAACATTTAGAGTTTAGCGAATAAACCTTAAGACGCGTCAGTAGACGGAGTGCGTACAAGTACAACCTATTGTTCCATGTCGCCAGAATCGCAGCTTTCATTCAGAACGTGTCGTGTAAAGAACCATCGCTCAGAGATAGAATTTCTGGAAAAATTTAAATTCAATAAATAAAAATTAAAATTCAATAAACAGAATCGGCGTATCGGGACGTGACGGTAATGAATTAATAAGACGTTATTCGCTGCCGATACGCCCAGTCGGTGAGCTCCTTTAATTTTCCCATTGGGTGTAAATAGCCCACCCAGGAGCCCCCCTTAAGGTCCCTCTAATGGACCCTATTGTGCCCCCCTTGCTCAGAGAGGGGGTGAGCTCAGCAGTCACAGCCCCCCCATTTACTGCCCACACTGCTCCCCCTCCCCCCAGGGCAGCCCCCCTCCCACACACCGGCTTTATCAAACACAAACACAAACACACAGTAACTCACCGCTCTCACACGGCGCCCGCAAACCGGAAGCTGTGCTGCGCGCCAGGTGATGACGCGTTAGGCCGCGGCCGCCATTTTTGTTTCGGGCACAGTTCACTATGATATAGTTTTGGGTTCCCCGCGCGCGTTGTGTTACTGCGTGTGATAGGAAGTCAGGGGGACTGTACCGACATGGCTTCGGGCTCTGTCTGGAAACCGGAAGTGTCGCCGATAGAGTAACGCGGCCGCCATGTTGTTGGTGGGAAGGTTGTATTTACAAACACATCGCTCGGCCTTGGTGAGATCGCTGTGAGAGAGAGATAGTGAGGGCAGTAATAATGTTTATCACAAGCTGCACTGTGACCTGGTTAATGGCAGCATTGTAAACAAGGCCCCCGTCTCCATGGTAACAGGCTCCCTCTGAAATAACATATTATCTCAAATTAAACACCAAATAAACAGAGATCTACTTCATACAGAGATTTCTACATCTTTTTAAACCATCCCCCTCTCCCCCTCATTACAGACTATTTAGGGAATCTATCACTTTCTTTTCATACTTTATTTTTGTGTTTGACCAACAGGACCAGTTTACCAAAAAATAAGGCAAAATCTGAATAAGGAGAAGAAAATCTACATTTTGACCAATTATTTTGCCACAGCTACTACTTGCAAACCATTTTTTGGATATACATTTTGCAATTCATTTCAGATTATTTTTGGCAGTTGTGAGTAGAATAGTATAAGGTGCGCATGGCTATTTACACCTGGTATATTTGTCTAATTATGAAATTTAAATCAATAAAGCAACGAAATATGAAGAAGAAAAATACGATCCTTGTTTATTAAAGAGCATTTCTTTCTGTCTTCACCCCAGTGAATCCATTACGAGTGTGTGCCACATCTAACAAAATATATTTGTGATTATTGATCAAATAAAGTTATGCTGAAAATGAGGTCGTAGCACCATCCCCTGCTATATTATCAATATCAAGAAGGGACTGACATAGACCAAAGCTCTTCTCAGCTCCAAACTGTAACCGCGGCTGGTTCCCTTATTTACCTCTATAACGTCTTAAAGCATAGAACTTAGCAGGGCTAACCATACAGATATCTTAGTCATAATGTTATATAGTTAGTAAGAGATCCTCTATTTAACATATATAAATAATTGAGAATACAATATAAAATAAGGATTGTCTTGGAAGCAATAGTTTTGTCTTTTATATATTTATTATATAAAAATATAAATATAAAATCCATTATAGCAGAGTTTATAAGATGAAATTAAATGCTTGCAAATATCATTAATAGGTCAACATACCCTTCTGAACATGTCATCATGTCAGCCTCTCAGTCATTTTAAGATGGAGCAGCGTCTGTCTCCAAGTCTCTCCTCTGAGTCTTAACATTTAAAAGTACACCTATTTATACCTTAAGTGTCGTCATTTTAGAGTCACCATAGTTCATATATGAAAAAGTAACTTGTCTACTTTAAATCAATTTAGGACCTCCCTTAATTTGGCAAAGATACAAGGCCATAACTAAAGGGTGTATACGTCATGGAAATTTTCCTGACTTAGTTCAAGATGGCATCTTAAAGTCTGAATAGCTTATCTGTTGTTTATACTAAGACGTAAGTGCACAGTCGTGGGAGATTCCCGGATTTGGGGAAGTTCCATTAACTTGGGGTTACCACAGTATATTGCGTACTGAAAGAGTCGTAGCATAGCCTTGAAGCTTGTTTATGCATTATTGTTATTGTAATTCGTCTGGGACAAAATGGCGTGAACATATTATGCACTGAGGTTATTGCTTAAAGAAACATCTATGAAAAACAATATGTTCCATTTCTAACACCTTGTCAGTTTGCAATATCTCCCCCTAAGGATCCCTAAGCGCCATACACTAGAGTCAAGTAGTTCTATGGCTCTACATATGTTAGTGTGTTCAATTTATTTGATCACATCACTTTCCAATAGTTTTATCTGCACTATTATTTTACTCTTTTCATTTTCACAGAACTGCTATATTATTGAGAAGGAGGAAAGTATCATACAGCTCGACCTAGTGTATGTGTTTTTGTATAGGTGTGGGTTAAGGAGTGTTGAGCTTTTACATTTCACCACCCATTAGTGTACCTTACGTTAGTGTACCTTACGTATATTTGCAAATCTGTGGAATAGCCTATCCGCGCTCTCTGGCCCCAGCATGTGTTTAATTTCCTGTTTAGTGACACAGAAGCTAGAAGCGCATTGAACTACTCTTTGCTGTGGCATTGAGAGGGACAATTCACAGTGGGATATTTATTATTTTGCACTATACTATTTATTGTGCCAAGAGTGTCCTGGCCAGGGGTCAAGTCCTGGAGAAAAAAGTGTGGGAACTCACCCATGATTCTCCCCCCCTCCCCCTTAAAAAAAATTACACTCCTATGCATATAGTGCAGTGCAGGGTGTGTATAATGAATGTAGTGAGTGCAGAGTGTGTATAATGAATGTAGTGTGTTTGTAGAGAATGCAGTCTGTATAATAAATGTAGTGTTTTGTAGTGATTGCAGAATGTGTATAATGAATTTAATGTTTGTAGTGAGTGCAGAGTGTGTATAATGAATTTAGTGTTTGTAGTGAGTGCAGAGTGTGTATAATGAATGTAGTGTTTGTAGTGAGTGCAGTGTGTGTATAGTGAATGTAGTGAGTGCAGAGTGTGTATAATGAATGTAGTGTGTTTGTAGTCAGTGCAGAGTGTGTATAATGAATGTAGTTTGTCGTGAGTTCAGAGTGTGTTTGTAGTGAGTGCAGAGTGTGTATAATGAATGTAGTGTGTTTGTAGTGAGTTCAGAGTGTGTATAATGAATGTAGTGTGTTTGTAGTCAGTGCAGAGTGTGTATAATGAATGCAGTGTGTTTGTAGTCAGTGCAGAGTGTGTATAATGAATGTAGCTTGTAGTGAGTGCAGTGTGTATAATAAATGCAGTGTATGTAGTGTGTTTGTAGTGAATGTAGTCTATAGTGAATGTAGTGTGTTTGTAGTGAGTGCAGAGTGTGTATAATGCATGCAGTGTGTGTGCTGGATGAAGTGTGTGTGTGTGCAGGGCCGGCGCTACCATTAAGGCGAATAAGGCATTCGCCTGGGGCGCCGGCCTCTAGGGGGCGCAAACCGAGAGGTTTCCCGGTGGGCTGCCCTGCTGTAGCTGTCTGGGAATGCTGTGCTGGGTGAGCGGCTCCTTAGCCACCCCCCAGCGCAGCCACTCACCTGCTGGGCTCCCTCTGCAGCCGATTACCTTCTCGGGCAGTGGGATTTGCTGTAACCCCATCCCCCGAGCAGAGCACTGTGCTTCCTGCAGGCAGGGGGAGCCTGTGAACACCGGAAGCACTGTGAAGGGAGCAGGAAGCAGGCTGCGCTCACAGTGCATAGCTCTCCTGCTCCCCCAGGAGAAAGAGCAACATCCTGGATCCTGCAGCCTGGACCTCTTCTCTTCACAGTACCCAGGTATGGCATGGTTAAGGGGGATTTATTATTGTGTGCATGTTTGTAAATGGGGGAGTGTGTAAATTGGTTTGTTTGTGTGTGTAAATAAAGTGTGACTTTATGTAAAGTTTGTGTTTGAGTGACAGTATGTGTGTTAAAGAGTGTGTAAGTTACATTGTGTGTTAAGGAGAGTGTGCAAGTGACTGTGTGTGTGTTAGGGAGAGTGTGCAAGTGACTGTGTGTGTGTTAAGGAGAGTGTGCAAGTGACTGTGTGTGTGTGTTAAGGAGAGTGTGCAAGTGACTGTGTGTGTGTTAAGGAGAGTGTGCAAGTGACTCTGTGTGTGTGTTAAGGAGAGTGTGCAAGTGACTCTGTGTGTGTGTTAAGGAGAGTGTGCAAGTGACTGTGTGTGTGTTAAGGAGAGTGTGCAAGTGACTGTGTGTGTGTTAAGGAGAGTGTGCAAGTGACTGTGTGTGTGTGTTAAGGAGAGTGTGCAAGTGACTGTGTGTGTGTTAAGGAGAGTGTGCAAGTGACTCTGTGTGTGTGTTAAGGAGAGTGTGCAAGTGACTCTGTGTGTGTGTTAAGGAGAGTGTGTGTGTTAAGGAGAGTGTGCAAGTGACTCTGTGTGTGTGTGCGTGTTTTAAGGAGAGTGTGCAAGTGACTGTGTGTGTTAAGGAGAGTGTGCAAGTGACTCTGTGTGTGTTAAGGAGAGTGTGCAAGTGATTCTGTGTGTGTGTGTTAAGGAGAGTGTGCAAGTGACTCTGTGTGTGTGTTAAGGAGAGTGTGTGTGTTAAGGAGAGTGTGCAAGTGACTCTGTGTGTGTGTGCGTGTTTTAAGGAGAGTGTGCAAGTGACTGTGTGTGTTAAGGAGAGTGTGCAAGTGACTCTGTGTGTGTTAAGGAGAGTGTGCAAGTGATTCTGTGTGTGTGTGTTAAGGAGAGTGTGCAAGTGATTCTGTGTGTGTGTGTGTTAAGGAGAGTGTGCAAGTGATTCTGTGTGTGTGTTAAGGAGAGTGTGCAAGTGACTCTGTGTGTGTGTTAAGGAGAGTGTGCAAGTGACTCTGTGTGTGTGTGCGTGTTTTAAGGAGAGTGTGCAAGTGACTCTGTGTGTGTTAAGGAGAGTGTGCAAGTGACTCTGTGTGTGTTAAGGAGAGTGTGCAAGTGATTCTGTGTGTGTGTGTTAAGGAGAGTGTGCAAGTGATTCTGTGTGTGTGTGTTAAGGAGAGTGTGCAAGTGATTCTGTGTGTGTGTGTGTTAAGGAGAGTGTGCAAGTGATTCTGTGTGTGTGTGTTAAGGAGAGTGTGCAAGTGATTCTGTGTGTGTGTGTGTTAAGGAGAGTGTGCAAGTGACTCTGTGTGTGTGTGTTAAGGAGAGTGTGCAAGTGACTCTGTGTGTGTTAAGGAGAGTGTGCAAGTGACTCTGTGTGTGTTAAGGAGAGTGTGCAAGTGATTCTGTGTGTGTGTGTTAAGGAGAGTGTGCAAGTGATTCTGTGTGTGTGTGTGTTAAGGAGAGTGTGCAAGTGATTCTGTGTGTGTGTGTGTTAAGGAGAGTGTGCAAGTGATTCTGTGTGTGTGTGTGTGTGTGTGTGTTAAGGAGAGTGTGCAAGTGACTGTGTGTGTGTGTTAAGGAGAGTGTGCAAGTGACTATGTGTGTGTGTGTGTGTGTGTGTTAGGGAGAGTGTGCAAGTGACTTTGGGTGTGTGTGTTAGTGAGAACGTGCAAGTGACACTGTTAGTGAGTATGTGTTAGGGAGAGTGTACAAGTGACACTGAGTGGTGTTAGAGTGTGTAACTGACAATGTGTATGCCAGTGAGAGTGTGTACAGGTGAGAGTATGTAGGTGACACTGTGTGTGTTAGTGAGAGTGTGCAAGTGGCACTGTGTAGGTAAGTGAGAATGTGTATGTGTTAGAGTGTGTAAGTTAGTTAGAATGTGTAAGTGTGTATGCCAGTGAGAGAGTGTGTATTAGTGAAATTGTGTAAGTGACACTGCAAAGGTAATTATTGCAATTTTTAAGAAACTTCAATAATTACCGTTCAGGGTTAACTCCTCTAGTGGCTATGCACGGGGACGTCCAGTCACGGAAATACCACTGCAAGCGTGGCCAATGAGGAACCAAGCCAGCACAAAAGACTGCTGGACCCAGGTAAGTGACAGGAGGTGTTTTAACCCCTGCTGCACCACAAGGGGAGATGCGCTTGATGGAGGGGGAAGCTATAGTGCCAGGATAACAAGTTTATTTTCCTGGCACTATAGTTTCCCTTTAATATCTACTCAGTGTGCCTCTTTCCCTAAATGTCTCTTTAGTGTAATTCAGAGTTTAGTGAATAAGCCTTTGAGGGAATGTAGCTGCGTTCATAAGGGGGGCGTCCAAATGTATTCTTGCCTAGGGCGGCAAGAATCCTTGCACCGGCCCTGTGTGTGTGCTGGGAGATGTGTGTGTTGGATGATGTGTGTGTGTGTGTGCTGGATGATGTGTGTGTGTGTGTGTGTGTGTGTGCTTTATGATGTGTGTGTGCTGGATGATAGGGGGGTGAAGCATTTAATTTTTTTTTAACTTTATGTGTTTTTATTTTTTTTCCCCCTCCCTGCTTCTTACCTTGTCATGGAGGGGGGAGATCGCCTGGTGGTCCGGTGGAGGGAGCCAGCCGCTGCACACAGGGACCATCACACGCTGTGTTCCCTCTCCAGCTCTAACTCTTGCGAGACTTGCCTGTGCGGATCGGGTCTCGCGAGAGTTAGAGCTGGAGAGGGAACACAGCGTGTGATGGTCCCTGTGTGCAGGTAGCAGGGCAGGTCCTGCAAGACTGGTAACGGGAACGGCGTTCTTGCTTTGGAAAAAGTGCAGGAGCGCCGTTCCCATGCGTTCCTGCAGGACTCGAGCCCCGGTCCTGGCTCTCTCCCAGTGTAAGTAGTCAAACCATTTGCAAACAATGTCACAGCTACCCCGGGATCCACTGGGCAAAGTCTCTAAAAGAACTGGAAGCTCCTGCATGGAGCTTCCATTAGCACACCATAGTAAAGTGCATGGCTGGTTCATAGAATCAGAGGGTTAGCTGAATACCCCCAGCCAATAGGTTAAGCCCAGCACTACTGAGCTAGCATGGTGCGGAAAAGCTTTGGGTCTCTTGGGGGAGGTGACAGTTACCTAACGGACCCCGGATAAACTGTCAGGCCATCTGCAAATGGTTTGACTACCTACCATAGGAGGGCACCAGGACACTTCTGACACCTTATCCACTACAGTGTACTGTAGTAGCTATGGTGCTTAGTGCATTTCTTTTTTGTAAATATAATTTTTATTGTTTTTGTCATATAGTACCAATTCTTTACGGAAGTTCGAGACTCGCAGGTCTCTTAGGTGTCTGAAGTATGAAGGTATCAATCATCAGTGCAATGATTAGACACGCAGGTCTGTGGGTATGACAGTAATTAGGAGACTTGCAGACCCCTTCGCATACACTATGCAACCACAATAACAGGGATTTAAAAGGTGGAGCTAGAAAACCTCCATAGTTGACACATCAAGGTTATATAGGTAGCATGTAACACATTGTGGCATTGTATTGATTATCCCTTATTTCGCATTGGAGTATCAAGGTAGTCCGAGAGGGGGGCACCTGTTCCCACGTATTACAGGGAATGGTCCTTACTTTCTTATGGGTTGGTCTATCCCCTATCGTAGGTTTTCATTTTGCTGTGTTGCAGTAAGATTGATGTTATTTTCGTGTTTAAGTATAGTTTTCGTATGTGGTTGTGTTATTAAACGTACGGGTATTGTCTTGGAGTATGTTTAAGTTATGTGTGATTGGAGGTATGTGTTTTCCAGTTATTTATCTGGTGCGGGTTATGGCCTCTGTGGCGTCTGCTTTCCTGGTTTGGGGAGTATTCTCCTTGGTCTTCAGGTTGGCTTGTTTCTATCTCTTGGGTTCGCTCGAGATAGTGAGCGTTTCAGGAGGGGAAAGGAAGAGGGGGTAGGTAGCGGGTGGGAAGGGGCGCTTAGTGCATTTCTTGATTTAATACGCTTGTATGAATATAGGTATGGCGCTTATACTGACCCTGTAAGGTGCTAAAAGCCAACACAATTTTATTTTATTGTTATTTCAGGGAGTTTCTCTTTTATTTGAGAGAATTTCTAAACCAATGGTTGAACACAATATAGCACTGCTGGCAGCTGATAGGAGAGTCATTGTGTTGGTCAGTCATAGCTAACTCGTATATCTTGGCATTTTCAATACCCACACTACCAGTACATTCATATTATCAGTTCATGTTTAATGTTGGATTTGATTCAATGTTATACAGCTGTGTGTGTGTGTGTGTAGAATTTCAAATTTTTCATAGATTTGTAAGACGTATATAAATTCTCCAAATTGATTTTAAAATCCAGTATAAAGTGTGAGCCGTGCTTTATTACTGCCCTCTGTGCATGTAACGAGCACACAGCCCACATAGATCAAAAACTCAGACAAACAGAACGTGGACACGTCATGGGCGCGTAATGATGACACACATTGCCCGGTCTGCCATTTTAGATTCTGGTACCCTGCCCTTTCGTTGATCGGTAGTACATTGAAGGGTCTCCATTTCTAATCCATTACCTTTCTTTATAGAAATGAGAAAGTGATCTTGAGGTATTTCTAATCGATTACCTTTTTTAATGCAAATGAGATATAGTGAGCTCAAAGCAGGAGTCTCTAGTTATGAAATAAACAGCAAGAACAAAAGTTTTAACAATCACCTCTCCTGGGAAGGAGTTTATTATTTATATAGTGCCAACAAATTATGGAATGAACATTCTGAAATATATATCTTGAGGTAGAAAATCAGCATTTTATAGCAAGATAATGAAAAGTTAACAAGGAAAGTTTTGTGATGCATTATATCCTTTGAAAATAGCTTGCAGTGCCCTCTGTCCTTTTGGTCTCCCTCGGGGTGTTTTCTGTGCTTTGAGAAATATTATTTCCATTGAGAATTCTGTAAGGATGCACAGAAATTTCTAGCCGAAAATGGTCCTTTCCCATTTCAGGCGAAAAAAGTGTCAAATCTGCCGAAAATTACACCCTAGGTCCGGTAGCTGGGGGCTGCGCAGCGCACTAATTCAGTTTCAGTAACATCGCAGCTGCATGTAGGTGCCGCCGGGTGGCCGGTCTGGTATCACACACAGAGGGGCCAGCCACGTCCGATAGTTGGTGGTGCCGCTGGGCCGGGTGGCCGCCTAGCTGGTCCGACAGCACACTCACTAATACTGACAACAGTGCAGCTGTCAGCATGGGAGGACTGAAGGAGGGAGCAGACCTGACTATCATGCTCCCTCATGGTTACCACAATTCCCAGCACAGCCACATAATAGAGTAGTGATTACTCTATGACAGGGGTAGGCAACCTTCGGCTCTACAGATGTTGTGGACTACATCTCCCTTGATGCTTTGCCAGCAATATGGCTGTAAAAGCATTATGGGAGATGTAGTCCAAAACATCTGTAGAGCCGAAGGTTGCCTACCCCTGCTCTATGATGTGTCCATGCTGGGAATTGTGGGAACTGAGAGAGAGCATGATAGAGAGACCGAGACAACACAACATTGCTGTCCTTGTCATTCTCCCAAAGCTCCAGACAAGGTCAGCCTCAAGGGGTGGTGAAGGGGAGAATAGAGGGGGAAGGGGGAGAAAGAACCAGAGGAGGAAGAGTGAGACACAGGGGGAGGGAGTAAAAGAGACAGAGAAGGAGAGAGACACATGGAAAGTGGGGAGAAAGAGACATAGGGGGAAGAGTGAGACGCAGGAGCAGGGTGAGAAAGACAAATGGGGAATGTGGGAGAAAGAGGGTGTGACGAAGTTCGCCACTTGGTCCTGGAGATGGCCCGGGGATGTGTGACCCTTTAAGAACATTATTGGGGCTTATGGACTTTCATTGGACTGGTGCTGGCCCTTTAAGCACATTTTTGGGACATGGGGAAAATTGGGACAATGCCCCTTTAAGCCTGTGTCCCCAGACTTGTTTGGGACACTGCCCCTTTAAGCCTGTGTCCCCAGACTTGGTTAAAGTACTTTATTCATGACTTCTTTACACTTGGTTCAGTAAATGGGGCTTACTGAACCAAGTACCACATAGGCAGACCACCCAGAAGTGGAAGTGTGCAGGCAATTTAGCTCCCAGGCCGGGAGCTTGCTGTAGGTAAATTGCCGACTGCTGGGTGGCAGCCGTTCGTGCAAACGAACACGTGGCGGCGGCCATCTTTGTTAATTCGAACGAGGCCAGCAGTATGTGTAGCCAAATCCATGGAACTGAAAACGGCTACACATTTAAACGAACACCGCTGACCCGTACCTTCTTCTCCATTTCGACACTGCGGCTGAAGACTAAGTCCCATTCGAAGTGTAAAATAGAACGACCGCACAGCCCAAATCCATGGAACTGTTTTGGGCATGAAAATGTGCTTGCGGTCGGTCACAATGGACTTCCGTCTAACTTTTTATCTACTGGTCGGATTTTTATGATTTTTGAGTATGTTTATATTTAAAGGATGCTGATAAATAATATGTGAAGATTGGATGTGTGGTTTTAAAGTTACAGTGTATGTGTAAAAACTGTATATTTTCTGCCTGTGATAATTAAGTTAGTCTCACACTTGGGATTGCTATGCTCTGCATACTCCCCTGAGCTTTAATCACTTAGCTCTTTTAAGAGCTTGTTCCTGATACCCTCTCCTGGAGGAGAGGTCTTCCCTAAACGGTCCTGGAGGACTAGAAGCTGATCCAGGGTGGACAGAAGACGGTGAGACTCCAGTTAAGCTACGGCGGTTGTGGAGTCTGCAGTGTCCAGTGCGGCGCTTGTGGTCCTCGACGCAGGCTAGGAAGCGTCCATCAACGAAAGGTGCTCTGTCGGAGTACAGGGAGTTCCGTTACAGAGGGGGAAGAGAAAGACACAAGGGAGACACATGGAAAGGTGGGAGAATGACTCAGAGGGAGAAGGAGACAGCGGGGGGAGAAAGAAAGAGACAGGGAGAGAGAGACATAGGGGAAGGGGGGAGAAAGAGACACACAGGGGGAGAAAGAGACAGAGTGAGTAGAGAGACACAGGGAGAAAGAGAGAGAGAAAGAGACAGAGGGAGTAAAGAGAGATGCGGGGGGAGGGTGAGAAAGAGACAGAGGGGGAAGAGAGAGAGACACGGGCAGGAGAGGGGGGGGGGGAAGATACAGAGGAGCAGTGAGGGGTAGAAGAAGACACAGAGGCCTGGGGAAGAGAGAGGCACACAGAGGGACTGCGGGGAGACAAAGACACAGAAGGTTTGTTGGGGGGGGGGACAAAGACACACAGAAGGTTTGTTGGGGGGACAAAGATATACAGAAAGGAAGGAGACAAAGTGGCACACAGAAGGTTTGTGGGGGGCAGAGCTGGGCATGAAAGAGTCACTCACAGGGACTGGGGGAGACAAAGAGACACACAGAAGGGGGCTGAGGTGAAAGACATACACAGGGCTGGAGAAGGGGAAAAAGAGACACACAGGCTGGGATGAAGTAAAAGATACACAAGGGGTGTTGAAAGAGACACAAAGGAGAAAAATTGGAGACAAGACACACTAAACGAGGTAAAAAAAAAAATCAAAAGAAGGAATAAGAAAACAAAAAGGGAGTTCAAAAGGGAGTTAAGAGAAACACAAGAAGATGTATTATTTTTGTGTGTGTTTGGGGAGGGGTGCAGGGTGCATTTTCGCCTGTGTCTCCTGCTCCCCCTGTAACTCAGTTCTTCAGCACAGGAGTTTATGCCGAAGAGCTAAATGGCAGGTGAGTGAAAGACCTCTTATTACATAGATTTTCCTTCCAATTTATAAATTTTCCTAGCAATCTTGCTAACACAATGTACAGATAGACGGAACTGATTTGATTCGGACTGTAATACACACACATATATATTTTCTGTCCAGTTTTTGGTGTGTTACCTTCAATACAAGTGTAGTTATTTATTTTATTGGCCTGTAGTTTTTCATATTAGATTAATTAAATTCACTAAAAAAGTCGAATATTAATAAAATTATATATAAAAAAAAAACTAGGGTATCCTAATTTTTCGGTTACGGCTCAGAATTTGTATTTCGATGCATCCCCAACAGCATTATGTACATTAAAAATTATTTGCAGTCCACTATGATCTTTGGGAATTCCATGGTGTGCAATCTGGCCTTTGGGTCTCTTGGGTGGTGAACCTTATGGAATTTCATGTGGTACAATCTGGCCTTTGGGAATATCATGCGGTGCAATTTGATTTTCGTGCATCCCCCTGATGTATAACGAGATATGCACTCTTTGCAAAAGATTTCTCACATTCAGAACAAGAGAATGGTTGCTTTCCTGTATGCGTTCTCTGATGTTTAAGACATTGTGTCCTCCAATAAAAACGTTTCCAACATATAGAACAGGAGAATGGTTTATCTCCTGTGTGAAGTGTTCCATGTCCAAGATTTGAATTATTTGCACAACTTTTCCCACATTCAGAACAAGAGGTTTCAGACGTTCGTACACTCTTGTATAAATCACGGTCAGGTTTTTCTTCTGCGGCACTGTATATATGATCATAAAGTGAGTGAGCAGATGGATAATCTGTCTGTGTATGTTCCATGGAAGAATAAAAGTCATCGTCTGAGAGATCTCCATCAGAGACATATTCCCGTTTAATGGAAACAGATAGAATGTCTGTTTGTGTACACTCTGTAGATGTTTGAGCATTCGTGTCTTCATGCAAGGTTGGTTCCTGTTTAATAGAAGTAGTTTTAGAATCTCTCTCTATAGGTTTTGGGTATCTGATGTCAAGGTGTAAAACGTGATCTTCTGCTAAAATTGATTCTTTTTCAAGTTTCACAGATTTGCATGGTATGTCCAATGGATCATCCTTAGATAGATATTTCCTTTTGTTCATATCAGGTTTCTCTCGATTTACAGAAATGGGATTATTATTTCCACTAGGTATACATCTGTCTGTGGATTTACCTGTAGAAAATAAAAATACTGTTTAGGACTTTAGTTTATCATGACTGTCAGTATATTTATATCGGCAGACATTTTGTGCCAAGACAGAAATTAGTGTATATTGCCAGTCACACTCAAAACAGAGCTGACTCCATCTTGTACTTCAGGCTAAGAAAGACACAGAATTTCTGTATATCTGTAACTCTAGTCATTAAAGTCTGAGCTAAGGAATGCGTTATGTAAACAAGGCAATGATGTCTCACAAGAAGGGGGATGGAATACTATTTCTTAATGTTAGTGGAACAGAAATAATTTTAAACACAGACACAAGAACCAGATAACAGTTACAGATAACACTCCCTAATTCATTTTACTTTCTAAATCTTACAAAGTCCCATTGTAAGGAATAGGGTGAAATTAAGGTTAGGAGGTGTCAATTCTAAATTACGATTGGAATTGCCGACACTCTGTCTAGGGTAAATCCTTTGAAATTGACAGGAATTAGATTTATGCAGTCATAAAATAGATAAAGTAATGACGTCAAAATCATCATCATTTTTAGTTAACCCATTCCAGGACGAAAAATGTTGATGATGTAATGGCGCCATCTACTGACCAAAAACTAGATGATAGATAGATAGGGTAGACACACCTACAGTTCCTTATTGGCCCAATCAACTACTGACGTGCAGAGAGTTTGGCCCTTTAAAAACTAAGAACAAAGGGAAAGTCAGACACACACTCTGGGACTGACACTCAATTCAGACATTCGACTCTTTGGGACACTCAAAATCTTTTTGAAATACCTGGACACCTAATCTTTTCAAACCAACACCACTTTCTCTATTACATGCACCCCTCTATACATCAATCATTCTTGCATTCAATTCCTGAGACTATCTACTTCTCTGATAAGAACATCTATGACATAACTGGTAATTATGCTGGTTTTATTTAATTCATTACTTAAAAATGTACTAATAGTAGGAATATATGCCTGGATCAATCGGTCAGATTTCAATAATTAGAAATCTTAGTTAACTAAAGAATATATGGTTATAAAAATTCCATTCCTGTAGGTGGAATAAAGATAACGATATATTAATGATAAATTTGTCAGATGTTAGCATGCCACATTTATCCAGATGTATTGAATTGCTCGGAAATAAGATAGAGAATCTTATTTAGGGAAGTTAAAATTAGGCTAATGTAAAATCTGGTAGATTATTCTTATTGGATGGTTCCAGGAATGGTTAATGATCTGATATGAACATTGCTTTAATTGAAAAATGACAACAGAATAGGATATTATATGCCTAGGAGGATTCTAGCCAGCAGGGAAAGGGTCAATTCAGTGTGATCTGTTAGCCAAGGTTTTATTGCTTCTTGCTGTGCTGTGAATATTTGCTTTCTGTGTCTGTGAAGATTGTCAAACGATCATAAATCTCTTAACAGCTGATTGCTCTTAGCGCTGTATTGTGTGTAACCATTGCCATTTTGTATACCTATGTTATACTAAATAGTCACTGATTATCACGCATGTTACATATTATTTTCATTATTATTGTCACAATAAATTCTATTTTTATAAAGAAATTGTGACTTTACTGTGTGAAGTTATATCCTATGATGACTTTCTCTAGAATCTAAGAGAATTAAAACTAGTGGGTAATTCTCAATATCAATTTTTATATAATAAAAATTATTAAATAAATTTTTGATCATTTTTATGAAAATATTTTAATATTTTCACCCCATAAATATCCCCACATGACAGTTTGTGACTACACTGGATTTGGTGAAATCTGCCACCTCAAAACATTGCAGGAGTACATTAAACCCATGTCATTGTATAATTATGTTAAATGTATGGGGTTAAAATCAATTTGTCGGGGGCGGGGCCTGACTGTCATGGAGGACAGACGTGTTTCGCAGCAGCTCCTCCACAGTCTTAGCATTGACAAAGACACAGGGCCCATTCAGCCTGATTACGGGACCACCTGGAGCCCACTCCGGCGCCTAACATTGCTGGGCCCGGTAGCAGGGGTCGGTGACCTAACGAAAGCCGAGCAAAACCACTAGCGACAGCATGCGGCCTAGCATGCACCGGGCGGAGGAGGCGGCCGCTCTTCCGCTCCGTAGACACTCAGTGACTGCTATAGAGGAGCAGATGCCCCGTTACCCCCCCCCCCCCTGGGACCGTCGGGGGTGATCACGGTCCAACTCGGGAGAGGGAAACCCCACTGGGGAGAAGGAGAGGTGAAGGCTGGCAGGCAAGCGACTAAACCCACTACTGACCCACCCCTAATGGCGGACACCTCATGCCTCCCTCGCAACCAAGATCCCACTACAGAGACCCCGTTTCAGGTGAAACTAGAGGCCATCCTAGCGGCTTTCTGGAGAAAACTGGAGAGACGGGCACTGCAACAGGTCCCGCTACAGGCAAGCAGGCCCTTACCCGAATGGCGCCCTGCACGAGCAAAGATCATACCCGTGGCTTTCGCAGGGAAGAGGAGCCCGCGGAGAAGGCAGCCCAGGTCTCACGTGTCTTACCAGCACAAGCAGCGGCAAAAGCAAAGCCAGACACGGGGGAGACTTGCGCCTGCACCCAGCCGAGGGTCTCCGGTGATCCTGGCAGCCAACGCCCGAGGGACTGCTCGGCTCCACATGGCAAGACCGGAGCCCGAAGACATGAAGCACATCGCTAAACTGCCCACACGCAAGTTCTTTTGCCTGACCACATTACAGAATCTCGCACACCAAGGAGGTCAGGCGCCAAGACAAGGGATAGGGTGAAATCCCACGTAGGTACCACCAGTGCATTTCAGTTACCACCATGCCCTTAATCCGACGGCTGATTTGCACCAACCCTGGCATGGACTGTTCGCGCCACATTACCTACTCGGATGACTACCCTTACAACCCTGAAAGTACCTAGTGACTATGGTGCCCTGCATTATTCTCTGGGCTGGACTTGGACTATAACCCCCATAACTACCATCCGGGGACCAATACACATGGAACCTGCTTATTCCCAAGTTCCCCACAGGG
Organism: Pelobates fuscus; assembly: GCF_036172605.1. Classification (NCBI taxonomy): domain Eukaryota; kingdom Metazoa; phylum Chordata; class Amphibia; order Anura; family Pelobatidae; genus Pelobates; species Pelobates fuscus. Next base: position 144,278,320 of record NC_086326.1, on the reverse strand, counting down.
GCATCTCCTGCAGAAATAACCCATGGTTATATATGTAATGTCACTATATATGTCTATATATGTTCCTAGCCTAGTAACCAATGGCACTCTAACTGCCTCCCTACCTAGCCTGTTTACCTAACACTAAATGACCCTGAGCCCTAGTGCAGTTCATATGTTGTTTTATGCATTTTTGTCATAGCTAAACTTGTACCTCACCTGCTCACAAGAGCTAAACAGGAGAAAATACTTGAAAAGCGACAATAATATATATATATATATAACATGCAGTAGAACCTAATGCCTAGCTAAGATACCACCATGTTAGAATACTTGTTCACCCAAGCAAGGTTAGCATTATAAACCAGATTAGCAATGTTTTAATCTCTAGAATTAATACTCTGTTATTTCATGTTATCTTGTTTGACCTAACTTTGTATCACACCTTTTCTGATAAGCAGATCTGGAGACACTACTTGACAAGCGACAATAATACATTTAAAAATGTGCAGTATCTTCTAATGCCTACCTACAGTACCACTATGTTTGAATAACCGCTTACCCTAGCTGTTGGGGCATTGTAAGCCTGTGTTCTATCCTTGCACAAAGAACATAAAGAAGTAAAAAAAAAAAAAAAAAAATTGTCATGACTTTGATTTTGCATTTTCTGCACAAATTTAAAAAAGGGGGGGGGGGGGGGAGGTCTTCCACATTAGTAAGAATGTGAATAAAAATAGATAACATATTGCTAGTACACCATGCCTAAAATGTATCCCTCACATCACCAATTTAGAGTTGCATCTTCCTCTCACAACCATTTAATTTCCTTGCATGCATGCTAGTTCCAATAGAATAAATTTAAGGTCCTCACCAGAAAAAACTCCACATCATCCTATGACATCACACATACCACCTTGGTCTCTCGTGTGTCTGTAGACAGGAGGGGTTGTGTCTAATCAGTCAAATATGGTTTTCTACAAACTGGAATATTTATCTATAATCTAACTAAAGCTCACCAATCTATGGACTGCCTCTTAAATGGATAACACTGCAAACTATCTAAACCCATTAACAAACTGATTCTCAGAGTTTATGGAGAACCATTAGTATTCATCTCGAACTTTCACAGTATTCCTATATAAAATGTGGCATATTTCCTCTATACAGTTTATAGCTCTATGCAGTACACCTCTTAACTTCCTTGAGATCTTGCCTCCATGGCTGGAGACCTTCCATGCATCCACCCATATAGACCAAATGCTGACAATATAAAAACACATTAAATAAATTTACATAAAGACAAACTATATCAAATAAATATGCAATACTTAACATAAAATGTGGCGTCTTCAATGTCTCAAAAACCACATAAAAAACACATGATGCAAACATCGAAATAAATTGTTTATGGTGTCTAATATACTACAGCATGAGAGATGTCCGGGAAACTTGGATATAAATACAATCGTTCTTTATTTTGGAAACAAGCACCTTGTTTGAAACCATCATCCAAAAAGAAAAATTGAAACTGGAAAAAAAAAAAAATGGAACTGCATATTTTGCTTTAGAGAGTTACTCCAACCATGAACAGTGCTTTAATAAAGCACGTTTTGCTGTAGTAAACCTTGCTGACACAGTTCCTCTACGATCCATCCCACACCGAGGTCAAGTTCTCCCTGTAGGCCAATCTGCCTTTTATAGAAATCAGAACCTCTCTTTCCAGTAATATTATGCAGTGGGACTTCATATGGTTCCCCAGTAAGACCTATGGGTTCATTAGAAGAAGAGGGTAGTACTCCAGACTTAAAGGAACCCCTAGTTGCCCCCCCTAGACACCCCAGTGGGGTCATTAGCTCCACAATTTACTACTCCTATGATACCTAAAGTTGAGAGACTATACCATGAGAAGAGACAGACAAGCTCAGGTATCCACTACTGGGAAGAATTTAAGCCTTGGACACACAGTGAACAACTGGCAATAATACAGCAGCTGCCAGATGTAGAAAAGGTCCCCCATAGCACTAGTCCAGTCTCTATCCACCATTCAAGCTACTTACCAGTGTACTTGGATGGATTTAAAATAGATTGTCACCCTAAAAGTTGGCCCCATTTGGGCTAAAATAATTGCTAAATATACCGATGCCCATGAAGATAACCTCAGAAGAAGCCATTTGCAAACAGATGAATGGTTTAGAACCAAGTTTGCATCTGGAGCATGCTATGTCACTGCAATGAGAGAATGGGCTAAAGTAAAGACAGAGGACTAGCCCATAAATTAGGATATATAGTACAAGGGAAATATGATTCTGTTGAAAAATTCTTCACCAGACTACAGATGGAAGTATGGTGGAAGTGAAACCACTTCCACCAGACTGCTTATTAACTGCTTCATGGATGGTCTCCACATACCCATAAGGACTGGTCTCCAAAATGCTAGACCTGAGTGGAGAAGTTTAACCTATGGTGATCTGGTAACGGTGGCTATGGGAGTGGAAGCCAATCTAAATACTAGAAAGAGGAGCACATCTCTAATGGCACTATCTGTCCCTAGAGCTGGTGGAGATAGAAAGCAGGTAGACTGCTGGAATTGTGGCAGGAAAGGACACATTAAATGTTACTGCAGGTCTCCTCATAAAAATAGAACCCCACCACCCCCAGTATTCAAATGTATTCCCATGACAACCAACCACCTCCCCCACCCCTATAGGAAATTGGCAACCCAGTGTCCCTACATGTTATAAATATCCCTGACATAGCTGAACCCTCACCCATTATCAATGTTACACTGCCCGGGGACTGAATAGTCCCCTTTCTGCTGGACACTGGGGCAACCAGATCTATGTTGTAGGAAAAATAGGTGTTCCCGTATGAGAAGCCTGAAAATGTTTTATCATGTGTAGGGGTGGATGGGATCCCAAGTGACATTCCCCTTACCCACAAACTGAGATTGCAGCTACACGACTCTACGGCCCTCGTAACAAGAATACTTGTCAGTCCTCATGCCCCTGCCAATCTACTAGGGAGTGATATTCTGTTTGCCCTTAATGCCAATATCCAGTATAGCCCCAACTGGAAAAGTAACATTGTCTGTGCCTTTAGAGGACAAACAAATGATATCTCTTTCAAATGTTCTGGCAACTCTCACTATGCCCAGCCATGTGCCAGAACCTACCATTGACTTGTCCTCAGTCCCTGATTCTCTATGGGTTACAGGGAAAACAGACACAGGCTGACCCTCCGTGCCTCCAGTTAAAGTGAATCTCCTGCCCGGAGCCACCCCTCCCTGTCAAAGACAATACCCCCTAAGCCCAGCACAGGAAGATGCTATTCCCCAATCTGTGCAAGAATTACTGCCGGCAGGGGTAATTGTCCAGACCACCTCCCCTTGTAATACACCATTGTACCCCATTAAGAAAAAGCTAGAGAGGGGGAAACCTGTGGCCTACTGCATGGTACATGATTTAAGGGCAATTAATGCTATAACTGAACAAATTGACCCTGTTCCTAATCCTCACACCTTGTTTTCACAGATACAACCTTCCTCTAAAGGTATTTACGGTTATTGACTTGGCAAATGCATTCTTCTCTGTCCCCTTGCATCCCGACAGCCAGTACCTATTTCCATTTCCATATAAACACAAGCAGTACACTTGGACAGTATTGCCCCAGGGCGCACAAAACTCACTCACTAGGTAAAGCATGGCTATGGCCCAAATTCTTGAAGTTTGGCCAAGTGCAGATGACGTAATATTATTGCAATATATCGATGACTGACTTTTGTGCTGCAAAAAAATGGAATCTTGTAATGTACCCACTGTTTCCTTGCTGAAATTTCTGGCACAAGCAGAATACAAAGCTACAAAATCCAAACTGCGGGCGTGTGTTGAGACTTATTTTCTTAGGACACTATTTCCCATGCCACAAAGCATCTCACGGAAAGTAGGAAAACTGCAGTTCAAAATATTACACCCACCCACCCCCCCCCCCCCCCCCCACCCCCCCAGCCTAGCCCAGCTATGTACATTCCTGGGCCTGGTTTCCTATTGCCGACCTTGGCTTCGCAATGCAGAAATCTACATGCAGCCCATGAAAACAAACCCTTTAGGTTAACCCCTGCAGCACAAAATGCTTTTTACACTCTTTAGTTGCTTGTGACCTCAGCTCCAGTGTTGAAGCTACAGCTGTCCTTACGCAGGACCATGGTGGTAAACAAAGACCTATCCCCTCTGAGGCGCCGTTTTTCCAAACTAAACAGATTTAAATTTTTTAACCTTTCTTCGGAACTAAAATGCTCCATTCCTTTTATCAATATTTGTAGCACGTCTCTGCACTTTTTCTAGTGCCATGCTATCTTTCTTTAGAACAGGTGCCCAAAATTGCACAGCATATTCAAGGTTTGTTCTTACCAGCGATTTATAAAGAGGCAAAATTATATTTTTATCCCGATAATTTATGCCCCTATTTATACATGACAAAACCTTACTGGCCTTAGCAACTGCAGATTGACATCAAGTGACATCACTCCTCCTTGCAGAAGAGCTGAGGGAAGGACTTGACTGGCATTGAGGGCAGCCATGCAACCATTGGTTGTCTTTTTCCAGCATGCTCTGTGTGCTGATGACAGATATGAACAGCACCTAGCTGACGAAGTTTGAGTTACAATTCTGGAAGCAAAGTTTTATTTTGTGCAGCGTTTCTTACTGAACTCTGGTAACAGTCACAGATTGACATATATGCTGAAAAAAATGACTCATGTCTATTTTTTATTTAGCCACTTACCGAATCTCCAGTCTTTATGTTATTTTTCATATTTTAGCTGTTTTCACTGACTTTGAGACTTTCTAGAGGGCTATCACATCCTGTGATATCTTTTAAGTAAACAAATTATGTTTTTCTAGCCTTTCTTCAAAACTGAAATTGTCCAGTTCCCTTATTAATCTGACAATCTTTTTTTTTTTTTTCCTTATTTTCTTGCTTTAAAAATGGGTGTCCAAAGAGAAATTTTAATTATAAGGTGGGGAAGTACCATGGTTTCTTAAAATGATCACTCTGCACATTTATCACATCAATAATTTTATCACATGAATTCACACGTTACTTGCCTTTACAAGAGACAATCTGAGAGCAGACCGAGAGAGTAGTCGGAACCAGTTCAGAGTCAAGGGTTACAGAAAAGCAGATCGGTAAGCAAACCAAAGTGAATGAAAACAGAGATCAGAATAAACGAGGAACAGAACTTAGTTAAAACCAGAAACAGTAAATAACTAAAGGAATGCACTCTTGGGCAAGGAGCAAACGGAGTTATGTTCTTAAATAGTCCCTAAAATGACACCATTGGGAAGCAGCAAAAGGGTAACTAAAATGTATAGGAATGTTATGACTAGAATGATGTGGACCGCTACAGTGCTAGAAAATGAGGCAGGTTTAAAGAGGTATAGGACGCACAGTGTCAATTCAGCACCCACATGGAGATATTATATAAAACTTATGTAAAGTTTGCAAGAGGTGACAGAGACACTAACATGACTACTGGAAAATCGCAGATTTTGATACCTTGGAGGACTCCAATACTCCAAAACAGCACAAGCAGAGCGATCACCACAAAACCACTGCTGGCTTCATGACGTGAACAAGCAACAATAAAATAACTATTATTTGTTAATTACTTAATAAGCGCGGTAAAAATCGAATGTTGCAAAACTGATGCATGTTGGTTTCTACTAATGAAAGATTTCACACCAAATTCCTAAATATAATCCCATAAGAGCCATTCAAATCATTTCTCAACCACAGAAGTTAAACTCAAGGATCTGGCTTGGTGACCCCTAGGGACAATAGGTTCCTGTAAGGCCTAGAAGGCCAATTCATTTTTTAGATCTACACACTTTTATGAAAAATGGGGCAATTCACGCAAAAACTTTTTTCCAACAAGTATGTACAAACACAGCTATAGACCAAACCAGTTGTCACTATAAACCTTGGCTTGAAAGCGCTCCCAAGAGTCAATTCCTATGTATACGTAGGAATTGCTCCCACATGGAGGATTTTAATGAACAAGCTGAGCTTTTTAAAAAACTATTTATTGAAAAGAACTACTCACCCACAAAATTAGAGAACACTATAGAGCGCATCAAAAACCAACAAACAGACCATCTTTTAATTTAGAAAGACAAACAGACCTCAGATTCCCCAACTCTCCCTATTATTTTTAATTACAACAGCAAAAGTACCGTATATACTCGAGCATAAGTCGACCCGAATATAAGCCGAGGCCCCTAATTTTACCCCCAAAAACTGGGAAAACTTATTGACTCGATAAATTTCTACTTTTGTAATTGCTACTGACAAATTTCTAAATAAAATTAGATCCTAAAAAAATTATATTAATTGAATATTTATTTACAGTGTGTGTGTGTGTGTGTGTGTGTATGAATGCAGTGTGTGTGTGTGTGTATGAATGCAGTGTGTGTGTGTGTGTATGAATGCAGTGTGTGTGTGTGTATGAATGCAGTGTGTGTGTGTGTGAGTGCAGTGTGTGTGTGTGTGTGTGTGTGTATGAATGCAGTGTGTGTATATGAATGCAGTGTGTGTATATGAATGCAGTGTGTGTGTGTGTGTGTGATGCAGAGCCTTGGTTGGGGGGGGGGGCGTTTTTATTATTATTTTGTAATTATTATTATTTTAATATTAATTTTTTTGTTATATTAATATTTGTTTGTATTTTATTATTTTTTTTATTATTATTAATTTTTTATTTTATTATTTACATTTTTATTTATTTATTTTTGTCCCCCATCCCTGCTTGTTTGCTGGCCAGGGAGGGGGGCTCTTATTCCCTGGTGGTCCAGTGGATGGGCTGTGTAGGAGGGGGGCTGGCAGGAAGCATTTACTTACCTCTCCTGCAGCTCCTGTCAGCTCCCTTCTCCTCCCTGTCGGTCCGGTCAGCTCCCCCTGTAAGTCTCGTGGTCTCTCGCGAGACTTACAGTGGAGGAGAAGGGAGATGACCGGACCGGAGGAGAGAGAAGGGAGCTGACAGGAGCTGCAGGAAAGGTAAGTAAATGCTTCCTGCCAGCCCCCAACAGGACCGCCGGGCTTGTAATGAGCCTGGCGGTCCTGGTCTGTATTATGGCAATGTAAGTTGCCATAATACAGACATTAACTTGAGTATAAGTCCAGTTGGGGTTTTTCAGCACAAAATATGTGCTGAAAAACTCTGCTTATACTCTAGTATATACGGTAGTTATATTAAAAAGACAATAAAAAAAAAAAACAGTGGCATCTTTTAACGCAGAATGACCTTCTTAAAGAAATATTACCCACTAAACCAAATATTGTTTTTAGAGGTGCAACAGATTTTAGATCAATTTTAACTAACAACTACACCAAAAAAGAAATCAACCCTACGTTTCTAGAACCAAAGATTTTATCGGATGCAACACCAACAATGTTATTTATCCACTGGAGTGCCCGTGTGGCCTCCAATATGTAGGTATGACTACCAGATGCTTAAAAACCAGACTAGGAGAACACTGCAGAAAAATAAAAAATGGATATCCGAACCACTCTGTATCAAAGCACTTTATTATTCATAACAAAGATCCCAAATGTTTAAAATGCACAGGAATTAGAGAAATTTAAATTCCATGGAGAGGCGGGAATATTAAAAATATTCCAGGCAGAACAGACATTGAATGGGTTTCTAATCTATAGACCCTAGTCCCCCATGGTCTCAATGCCGATTTTGACTTATTACATTTTTATGTTTTTTTTAAATATATATATATATATATATATTTTAAATTGAATATAGTTTTAAAAACCAATCTTTGGCTAGTCCACAATTTTTTTATGGTTTATGGTTTAATTTTACACTTATTTTATTCAGTTCTTTCTAAAATATTGTCAGTAGCATAATATTTTCACTGTTATTGTACGCTATGCATGGACTTATATGTCTTTTGCTTTTAAAATTGGTCATTTATTAGTTTGCAAATTAAATTTTTTTTTTGTTCTGTATATCTTATCGTTATCTTTTATTAGTCTTACCCCATTTGCTTTAACGTCTAATATCATTGCTCCTTTAAGATACTATGCACATTTAAGCCTATTTGTTTCTTTATTCTGTTTTTTTATTCCAATTTTGGGAAATTTCTACTGTCCTCTCCTTGTGCCCCCTGCAGAGATCACTATTCGGTATGTTTAATGTGTATTGATCCTGCCAGAAGTGCTTTTTCACTGGACATGCGAGTTAGTGCTGTTTTCTCTTGAAACTACCCTTGCCAGATTTCCCTTCGCACGGGACAATGTTTTCACATACTGCACCATTGGCTTCCCTCGCTTTTGTCTTTTATATATACGGAACAGCTGAAACACTAAGAACATTGAGGACTCTACACTTCCAAGTACCTAAATAGACTTTTTATTCTTAACAAAGACTCTTCTACTATAATACGGAATTGTTTGATATATTTATTATTTCTGGTGTTCGTTCATATTGCTATCCTTTCGGCGCATCCCTCCTCTTGTTATTTCTGTGTTATACTCTCCCTTTTCAGAGGGTTTGAGGGTTACCCTCTGTTGGCCCGTTGCCTACTATTTACATATTAGATTAGCGCTGACCCACTTCTCACTTTTTCCCCATAAGACAAAGTAGTCCCTACTTTAACTTGTGTTTTTAGTTAGAAATAGATAAAAAAAAAAAAGGAAAAAAGGAAAGAGAAGAGGAAGCGATTTAGAAAAAGGTATGTACCGCTTGACTTTACCCTTTATCCAGAGATTCAACAGGGATAGTAGTGTTTCATGTTTAAACTACAGGGTATATGTATAACTATATATAAAAGGTGATTTATAAGCGTGTCACTACTAGAAAACAATGTCCCCTATGCATATGGCAAGTTACAAAACTTGTCAACTTTACATAAGGAGAATTTGACTTTTAGCCAAATCAGAGCGGATATAAAGGCAAAAAACAAGGCTTACCGTTCTCTGGTGATTCAGGCCAAAGAGTCCGGAGCAACGTTACAGTCTCTTGTGATTTTTGCAGTGTGGATTCTGACAGTTTTAAGATACTGTCCATCGCTGATTCTCCTGTATTTACAAAGATTATTTTAAGGACTTCATGCAAACATATATGTAAATCAAAGTTCTAATAGAATTAAAAAATGTAAAGTACACAAAAATAGAGGAGTGGACAGACAGAATGTAATACTGGATGCACAGCCTTCTGGATGTCTAAAATCATACAAGTCCTGTGTTAGCAGATTCACACCCAAAGCACAGCACAACACTATTTCCTTTTAAAGTGCACAGGAAAAGACTCACCATTCTTCGGTGATCCAGGTCCAGCGGTGGTAGGGTATGAGAAAGTCTCCTGTGGATCTGGTGCATAATGCCTTTCATTGCTGTCCATTGCTAAATCTACATCTACAAAACACATGTGTTACATGAAATCTGAAGTAGACAACCTAGGGAAGTAAATGGGATTAAAACAAGCTCGTAATGAAATAGCGGACCTATATTTTGACTGAAAGTGTGTGACCACGTGAAAATACAAGCAAGTAAAATGTTTATTGTTTTTCTAAGAAAAAGGATAATAGGAAAATAAATTGTTATACCAAGATAGAAAGTAGGTCATAATGATAGACAAGAATTATTAAAATATAAAGAGAGACAATAAACAATTCGGAGGTGTCTAGTTTATCTGTAGGTAACCAACAAATAATAAAACGGTAAGAATAACTATAAGTGCAGGCCTATTTTTTTTTTTTTTTTAAAGGGACACTATAGTCACACAGACACATGAAGTGGCCTGGGTGCAATGTCCCTCAGGTTTTAACCCTTCAGATGCAAACATATTATGTTTACATTTGGGGTTAATCCAGCCTCTAGTGGCTGTCTTCCGGACAGCCACTAGAGGCGCATCTGCAACGCTGGAGGCGCATTTCGCCTCCATCAGGCAGAGCGTCCATAGGAAAGCATTGAGAAATGCCGTGCGTGCATTCAAGGTGTCCATAGGAAAGCATTTCTCAATGCTTTCCTATGGACACCTTGAATGCACGCACGGCACTTGTCGCGCACGCGCATTCGGCGACACTGACGTCAGACGGGGAGCTGACATCGAACGGGGGAGGAGAGGTCACCAGCGCCGAGGGAGCCCGGCGCTGGAATAAGGTAAGTAGCTGAAGGGATTTTAACCCCTTCAGCACCGCAGGAGGGGGACCCTCAGGGCACTATAGTGTCAGGAATTCCTGACACTATAGTGATCCTTTAAGGAATCTGATTCTAAAAAACATTTTGGCGGAAAAATACTTTTTATCATTCATAGGGAGGTAGGCAAAATTCCAAACCAACTGATCAAAAGCTACCTTAAAAATGTAAAGTAGAAAAAAAAAACCTTTAAATAGAAACATGATTTTTATGGTTGTGGGCATTGTTTAGCCTGCAGGAGAACAGGATGCCAAATGCCAATATACATATATTTTATAAAAGTAACTATAAGAAGCACTCGAACACAATTTACTGTTTTCCTTTGGGATAAAAACATCGTCGAAAAACTCTGCCAGTGGGAAGCTTTTAGCTAGGTAGAGTACAAGGCATCCTAGCTTCTTGTGATACCAATAGGCAGGACAACTCTCTGAAATCCAATAGTGGCATACGTTAATGTGAAGAGATAGGTAGACCATGATCATGTTATTTTTGGCAGGGATAACACATCCTTTTATACCTCACCATCCCTTCTTACCAATCATGTCCCCTGCTATAATTAAAGGGAAACTCGTTTTCCTGGCACTGTAGCTTCCCTCTCTGTCAAGGTCCCCTCCCATGGCTGCTGAAGGGGTTTAATAACCCCTTCAGTCACTTACCTGAGTCCAGCGTCGATGTCCTTCGGTGCTGGCTCAGCTTTTCCCACGCCGACGTCCGCCGGGGAGACCTAATGCGCATGTGCGGCCATGGCCACGCTCGCATTAGGATTTCCCCAAAGGAAAGCATGAATCAATGCTTTCCTATGGAGAAAATCTGACTCCTGGAGGTCATCATGCAGAGCGCGAGGACGTCCAGCGTCAGATAATGGACCAAAAAACCTTTTTTTATTCCAGACGTCCCTTTAGTGGCTGTCTGGTAGACAATCACTAGAGGAGGAGTTAACCCTAGCAGGCAATTACTGCAGTTTATAAAAACTGCAATAATTACATGCTCAGCGTTAAGTTTGATGGGAGTTTGCACCCAGACCACTTCAATGAGCTGAAGTGGTGTGGGTGCCTATAGTGTCCCTTTAACTCTCTCCAGATCGGAGCCAGGTTGTAGATGGAGGCAGGGCCGGCGTGTCCATAATGCAGCCTCAATAGGGCGCCAGAGCAGGGGAGCGCAAAAATCTGAATCATTTACATCACCTGTCTCCCTGCAGCCAGCACAGAGCAGCCAGGGAAGTCGGCCGGCCTTTCCTGATGATGTCAGGAGGAGGGGGCGTGACTTCCACCGCTCTTCTCCCAGACTCCAAGATTGCGTGAAGAGTCTGGGAGAAGAGCAGTGGAAGTCACACCCCCTCCTCCTGTCACATACCCCTCGCCTCCATACAGCGTGGCCGCATCCTATCGCTGTGCTCACACTGTTAAAAAAATTAATTGCTTGCATTATAATGAACGCCAGCCACTGCGGTCCCACAAAGCCTTATAGCCCCGCCCCCGTCCTCAACAAATATTCGTGCGATGTCACGTAAATGACGCGCACGCATGTTCTGGGGTCAAAGGCCATGTACAACCAATCATAACCTTAAGAGGGTTATTTAAACCCAAAATAGCATTTGGTGAGTTCCCTGTCGTGGTTTCCACTAGTTGGTTGTCAGAGAGAGCATTCTTGTTCTTGCTCTTTTTGGTATTTGACTTTGGCTTGTATTCTGACTTTCCCTCATTCTGGTATCCTTGAACTTTGGCTTGCTTCCTCGTTGTGCCTCCTTCTGTGTCCCTGATCTCGGCTAGTATTTTGACCATTCTAATTTACGTTAAGTCCGGCCATTCTAAGGCCCGGTATACGCTATTCTTGTTCATTGTGGGTTATATTATGTGACATAGTTCTGCGTGTTGGGTCATATAGTAATCGTGACACTGACATAATGAGGAGAGGCCGGCCGACTACCCTGGCTGCAGGCTCCCGGCTCCTCCCCACCCCTCCCTGGCCCAAGGTAAACCTCAGGGGCGGGGGAATAGACTTACAATAGTTTTTGTTTTGTCAGCTCATGCCCCCGCTCTACAGCCGCTATAGCCCCTGTGCCCCCTCTCAGCCCCTGTGCCCACTACACCCCCTGTTCCCCCATCTATAGTCACAGGAACTATAGCCTGCCCCCCCCCTTCTTTAGCCCCTGCCCCCATTCCCCTTTCTATAGCCCCTGTGCCCCCTTTTACAGCCCCTGCCCACACCTTCTATTAGCCTCTGTGCCTACTTCTACAGTCCCTATCAACCCCTTCTATACCTCATGTGCCCCCTTTACAGCTCTTGTGCCCCCCCACCAAAGCCCCTGGCCTCCTTCTATAGCCCCTTTCCACAAGGAATACAGGGGTAGGAGGGGTGGTGGCAAAATGCTACTTTGCCTATGTAGCCAAAAATCCTTGCATCGGCCCTGATAAAAGGAACACTCCAAGCAAGTTGCCCTGGCACCCCCTAATATAAGTAGTCAAATCATTTTTAGAGCGGTTTGACTTCTTACCTGGGATCGGCAAGGCACTGCTTGCTAACTCCACTACAGCTTCCAGGCCAGCAGGAAGCTTCTGCCTTAGCTAAAACAGAAAACCAAACGTGTAACAAATAAAAAAAACAAACAGAAAAATGGTGTGGTGTACGTTGAAAACCCCAAAGACATTTGTGGGTATACATACACTACTGAGGATCTTCAAAACCATACCAGTATATAAGGATCCAGGCATGTTCATTTCTTAAAGCTTTAATAACTTAAAAGCATACAAATAGAACATAGCATTAAATCACACACAAAATACAGAAACAAACAAAAAAAAGGATAATATTGCACTCACAAACAAAAAGCCACTGGCAGTGGCTAAACTGGCATCTAAACAGGTCAAATAGACCTCAAATGGTGACTGTTCACTATATCCAGCAGAATGTCCGAAACTATTTCCCTCCTTCCTGCGATGGAAGATATAAAATTCTTTATACCTGTACAAGTAGTTCAGGCTGGAATAAGATGAAACACCAAACTGCTCAACAATCTTTCGGTTTTGTCCTCTGGGAATTTGTCAAGGAAGAACTTATTTGTCACAAGTAAATGATGCCATAAATTCCGGTATAAGTAATCAATCAGTATTAAGTGTACTCCCACATGTGTTTCCTGTTTCGTCATGTGTTCCTAATAGAAAAATCATTATCCTTACTAAGAAGATGGCTGCTGTGATCATATACGGTGACCTGAAAGGCTGCCGATCAGTGTGGACACGGAGTTCCCTCCCAGTGCCCCATCTATTATTCCTCAACCAGGTGGTCCACCTCAGCTGGTTCTAATAATCAGATGATCTCTGGTTACAAGACCGGAGATTGCGCTCAATCCCGCCAAAAAGATGGCCACCGGAGTTCTTAGCCGCGAGAATAAAATCGCGCATACGTGTTGACTTAGCCGATTTAACATACCCATTCCAACCAAGCGTCATTACTCACACACTTATGTTGCATATACAAAATCTGAAAAATATATGGATGAACAAGCTGCCAAATTGGATCCATGACTCTAAAAGACAAATGTGATACTACAAAAAATAGACATGAATTCTTCTTGATTATTCTAAATGTATTAAATTTATCCATGCATAAATTGACAGCAAATTCATCCATTTACAATTCTGAATAAAATATATAAATAAAAACATCAACTAAACCTCATAATCTACACTAAATATAACCCAGTAGATAATCCAATGGATAATAAAATGATCAAGGTGAATACACAGAGACACGTGAGAGAATACCAAAAATACTAACATTACATTATAAAGTTGTGTCATCTAACATGTATCCTAGTGATAAAAGTATACATATTTATTTATATATATATATATATATATATATATGATTTTCACTAGCATACATTTTACTAGGATAAATTGATTATTTTATTATTCATTGGTTTTTCTACCGGGTTATATTTTAGTTTATGAGGTCTAGTTGATATTTTATATTTTTCTATTTATTTTATTCAAATTTGTAAATTTATGAATTTGCTGTCAATTTATGCATGGATACATAGTGAATACATTTAGAATATTCAAGCATTTTTACATGGTGGGGATAATGATTTTTCTATTCGGAACACGTGTGGGTGTCCACTTAATACGGATTGGTTGGTTCATTTATACCGCATATGATGGCATTACTTACAAGTTCTTCCTTGACAAAGTCTCAGAGGATGAAACATCGGATTGTAGAGCAGTTTGGCAATTTAACTTATTCCAGCCTGGGCTACTTGTACAGATATAAAGAATTGTTCCTTGCTGTTGAGGGATCTGAAGCCATCAAAGAAATGAGGAAAAAACTATTGGACATTCTGCTGGTTATAATGAACAGCCACCAGTGAAGGTCTATCTGAACTATTTACATGCCCATTAAGGCACTGTCAGCGGCTTTTTGTTTGTGAGTGAAATATCAATGTTTTTGTTTCTACATGTTTTGTGTGATTCTATGCGATGTTCTATTTGTATATTTTTTAGTGATTAAAGCGTAAAGAAATTAACATACCTGGATCATTATATACCTGTATGGTTTTGAAGATCCTTAATAGTGTACATATATCCACCATTGTTTTGGGGGTTTCCACACATATAAGAATTAAAGTACACCACACGATTTTTCTGTTTGGTTTTTATCTGCCTTGGCCAAGCCTGGTGGAGCAGGGCTAAACTCGGTGGCTGAGCATGATCACTTTATGTTCTATACAAATAAACTAGCCCTACACATAGAATGTGACGGCAGATAAGAACCATTCGGCCCATCTAGTCTGCCCAGTTTTCTTAATACTTTCATTAGTCCCTGGCCTTATCTTATAGTTAGGATAGCCTTATGCCTATTCCACGCATGCTTAAACTCCTTTACTGTTTTAACCTCTACCACTTCAGCTGGAAGGCTATTCCATGCATCCACTACCCTCTCAGTAAAGTAATACTTCCTAATATTATTTTTAAACCCCTGTCCCTGTAATTTAAGACTATGTCCTCTTATTGTGATAGTTTTTCTTCTTTTAAATATAGTCTCCTCCTTTACTGTGTTGATTCCCTTTATGTATTTAAATGTTTCTATCATATCCCCCGTCTCGTCTTTCCTCCAAGCTATACATGTTAAGATCCTTTAACCTTTCCTGGTAAGTTTTATCCTGCAATCCATGAACCAGTTTAGTAGCCCTTCTCTGAACTCTCTCTAAGGTATCAATATCCTTCTGAAGATAGGGTCTCCAGTACTGCGTACAATACTCCAAGTGAGGTCTCACCAGTGTTCTGTACAATGGCATGAGCACTTCCCTCTTTCTACTGCTAATACCTCTCCCTATACAACCAAGCATTCTGCTAGCATTTCCTGCTGCTCTATTACATTGTCTGCCTACCTTTAAGTCATCAGAAATAATCACCCCTAAATCCCTTTCCTCAGATGATGAGGTTAGGACTCTATCAAATATTCTGTACACTGTCACAGGATCAATAAATACCAATAAATGTACAGGAGCGCTCCACCTAGTACAGATAATACGTAATGGGTGCAATATGGGAGATAGCCCTGCCGGTACACTGATGGTCTTAGCTCAGAAGAGAACAGAAACTCCCGAGCTTACTACTTTCCTGGAGGCTGAAAGGGGGTTAAGAGGAGCACCCTAATACAGTTTAACTACTTACAATAAGAAGGAGGGGGGAAAACATGCTAGGGCACTACTAGTACTATAACCATACTAGGGTGTTGTTCCTATAATACTCTATATAAATCCAGAGATACATAAATACATGCTGTTCATTAAATTTCCTCTTACCTAGCAAGTGGAGGGGGTGGTTAGTCTCCATCATCACGTCCTTGTAGAGATTCTTGTGTCCTTCTAGATACTCCCACTCCTCCATGGATAAATGGACAGTGACATCCTCACACCTTATAGGAACCTGACACACACAATGATACAGTCACCATCCAGACACATCCCTTGGGTTTACTCTATGATGTCCCATTCCCAGCAGCCTCACCTCTTCAGTCAGCAGTTGAATGATCTTATTGGTCAGTTCCAGGATCTTCTGGTCATGGTTTTTTTCATGTATAGGTGAGTTTGAGGAGGTTACCATGCTGAGGCTCTCGACCTTGGAGAACACTTCTGACACACAGGGATTACAGCCATTTGTCACATGCTCAGGGCTCTTCTTCAAAACCATATAATCCTATGTAATGAAGAAGAAATTACCTACTCAGTTGAACAGCATCTTTTATTAAGGAAGCTCTGCAATGGTGCTATCCAATAGCAACATCTACATGCAATAACAAACTCTACTTAAATTTATTTGTGAAACCAACAAATCAAAATGACCTTATCTGTCTCTAGTTGTCATCCAATTAAATCCATCTCTGCCTAAAAGCCTTCACTATCTTTTTATCAATACTTATAAAACAGAGCCCCATACAAGAAATGTCACTGTGACATCCCCAGAATCCCTCACCTCTCCAGTCAGCAGAGAGATGATCTCCATGGTGAGATCCAGGATCTTCTCGGTCACCATATTTCGGGCCTTGTTCATCATTACCAAATTCAGCCAGTCCTGTAATTAAAAATATGTACTACATATTAATCCTGTGCATAGTAAAGTCTGGGAACTAGCTGGGGATATGTAGACTGAGCACCACTGGGCAAGGGCAATAAAATAGCAAGAGGATACAGTAGAAGGAGAATACACTATATGGCCAAACGTATGTGGACATCCCACTAATTATTGAGTTTGAGAACGGTTTGGAATTCAAAGTGAATTTCAAATAGAAGGTCTAAATAGCTGAATTGGAAAAAAAATATCAAAGTCAGCTATGCTTCCAGTTCAGCAATTTTGGTCTAAAATTTGAAATTTGAAACTTTGATTTCCTGACAATACTTACTTTAGAAAATAATCCTGTAGACGTGACACTGTCACAGGATCAATAAATACCAGTATGTACAGGAGCGCTCACCTAGTACAGATAATACGTAGTGGGTACATTATGGGAGATACCCCTTCCCGTGGTGGTCAAAGTGACTAATAACCACAGATCAGTAACATATCCATAGCACACCAAATAGAAAAACATAGGAAGAAAAAACAAAAAACACTTTGCTGATCAATTCATCTATATAAAATTACAGAAATAGTCACATAAGTGGTGGGGCTGTAAAGTTAAGGTACATGTCTGGAATACCACATTTCATAAACAGCAGGCCTTGGGGAAATTTAAGATAGATTTAAAAAAAGAAAACGGAAATAGGCATTTTGCACCTAAATTGGCCAGATTTATCCCAAAGAGAAGCATTAAGGGCAATCCATTTTTTGTAGTCACAAATCTCCTTCTAGCTCGTCACTGGAAATAAAACGATACAATAAGCTGGCCATCTCTGAAGAGTCAAATCCTTTTCCAGTGCAGAATGGAAGGAGGACTCAAGTGGCTTAATAAGAAGATTAATCTGAATAGCGTATTTATCCAGGGATGGATAGATAAATTGGAAGACATTTATAAGGTGTCATTTTATTGGTTATTACGAGTTGATCACAAGTGTTATTGGTTTTCAACCATCCTAAACCCGTTAATTCAAGGTGGTGTACTTTCTCCTGGTGACTGGTTTAAATGTAATTCTTAATGTGTCTGATATAGTGAGATTTGTATGTTATGGAGGGGATTACCCCTGAAGGTTCCAAAAACGGATCCATAATGGTTAAAGCAAACATGGGGTATTGCGAATTGTATATAGTTATGCCTTTATGTTTTTTACTCTACAAACTAAAATAATAAAGAATACTGAATAAAAAATGCATCTCTAACCAGGACTAGGTCTGGTGCAGCGAGCTCAAGACTAGAACATATCAGGGGTTGCAGGTTCAAAAGAGTAGAGTGGAACACAGGAGGGATGTTATAAGAAGCTGGTAACTGTACTTTGATCGCAGTAGGTGAAATCTGTGCTATCTAGTAATGACCTACCGTATATATCGGAGTTCTAGGGGTTTTTTTTTTTTTTAAGCATTTAAAAAAAATGTATAGAAACCCGACTTTGTCTTGTTATGGTACTTTTTCAGTAAACCGAAATGTTTAAATGTCTATCTGTTCCTGTCCAAATTAAAGAGAATTGAATTGCGTATATACGCTGAAGTAATTCAGTCTGACACACGGAGTTCAGGTTAAAATAACTTCGAGGAAATTTATTGGCAAGTGAAGCAAGAGCGGGCTCGCAGGCCCTTTTAAGAGGCATTTTGCGTCATCATTGATTAGCAAGATATCAGTAAATAAACATCATTAATTGGATTAATTGTTAAGTGTCTGGATTAGTGTCCACCTATCAATATAATTAATTGGCTCAAAAACTAAGTGGTTAGATTCGTGTCCACCCACCGAGAGGTGGTATTGTTTTGGACACGGGTGGGGACAAGGGGCTCAAGCACCATTTCCCTTAGCATGAGGTTTACTCGGTGGAAAGGGGGGCTTGAGCGTCATTTTACACGGTCAGTGATGTCAGGTCTTGTGGTCAGGTGCAAGGTCTCTTATGAATAGAACATTTCATTACTACAGTGTTCTCATGGCCTTGTCTTTATACTATGTTGTGAGTTAGGGGAAATTCAGCAGTTCCTGGGTAGTCATGTCTATGGAAAATACAGTCTTTGTCTATTGTGTTAGTTGTGCTGGGAAATTCTGTCATGTAATGTAGTTTGAAATGGAGAAGTCAGGTTATGAGGACAAAATGGAGGATTTGTCACAGTATCAGGTTAAAACGGAGTTAGTGCAATAATTCAATACAAGTTCAATAAAGATTTTTAATAATTCTACATCAGTCTCATGGTCATGTTTTCCATCAGCAATTTTTTTTTAGATCATTCTTGGGTTTTTATAAGTGTTCTTTTTAATAATAAAGACATTTTTATTTTAAATCAGAAACATAATTAGCAAAAAAGGGGACATCATAGCAGATCTATGGATCTGATTGAAGCATGCGAGTTCTAGTAGAGGAAAATATTACTACCAGTCATGTTTTGACTTGCAGGGAGTCCCAGTAAGGAAGTATTTCCCAAGTAAGTGGATTGATTTCATAAGAGCAAGCATTAGGCTGCTAGAGTAGGACCTGCCGAGAATGGGGTACATTGACGGTGTGGCAGGCTTATGCAATGTATGATCATATAATGTAACTAAACCCCCATTGTTTTTGCCTAGGTGAGGTGTTTTTAAATAAAACTATTACAATCTCGAAGATTTGAAATCATTGTTTAGTGAATAAGCGAGTGCACTGGATTCTGTATTTTGTATATTTTGGCCCCAGCAGCACCCTATAATGTAGGCATGTTCAGGTGAGTGCAGCCCTCTTGGTTATATATATATATATATATATATACACACACACACGCACACGCACACGCACACGCACACGCATCTTTATCGTGCATTAAGATATATTCTTTATGAAACACTGAAATTCCAACGCAATCCAAAGATGCCGTAAGACAAAGTACGGACTACTTTGTCTTACCGACGGAGGTATACAAAAGTTGACAAAATGTGGAGCTCTGCCGCCAACTTTTGTCCAATCCTAGCAGCGTGGGATTCAGGCATCAATCTATGGAGGCTCGTGTGGCATTGCAGGATTTCAGAGTAACACTCTTGCATATACTTCAAAATACAGCACTGACACGGCCCCTGGCAGCCGCAGCACCAGGAGCCGAAGAGGACCTGCATGACAAAGATTACGGCAGCTGCAAAGGGTCAGCTAAAGGCAAGTAAAACTTACCTTGAGCCCAGCACCTTGATCGGTCATTTTTTGGCCTCTACAAAATATGTAAAGTCCCTTAAAATTGACAGATATGCTTTAACTGGCAGAGAGTGGTCAAATAAGGAGATAAGGAGCCCAGCAGGACCCAGGTGTGAGGGCAAACTGTTTACTTTACCCCATTACTGGGAAACGGATCAGGCTAATGCTCACATCACGTGCTCTGCAGCGGACTTCAGTGCTTGTGATGGTTGAAGTAACCTTATAATAAGATAAATTCTCGGACGTAGCTACTTTTTAAATTTAGCTATTGGTACCTATAATTTATAATATCGGCTTTATTCACTAAATGTGCTATTATAGCGAAAGATTTCCAAATTGAAGCTAAAATAGTAAATCCTTCAACTCTGCTATAGTCACGCCGTGGCTATTTCTCCTCCATTCTTCTAGTCAGGTGTAATTTGCCAACATTTAGAGTTTAGCGAATAAATCTTAAAGGGACTCTCCAATGCCAGGAAAACTGCAGGTCCCCTCTCCCTCCCACCACTTACCAGAGACCGCGACATGTCCCACGTCACTGCTTCTTCCTCCGCCGCCGCTCCTAACCTTCATTACGTCAGCCGGCGGGGGTGAGACTGATCCCACCCACCGGCCGGGGAGACCCAATACGCATGCGCGGCAATGCCGCGCACATGCATTAGAGCTCTTCATAGGAAACCATTGAAAATGCTTTCCTATGGGGAATTGAGCAACGCTGGAGGTCCTCACACAGCGTGACGACGTCTAGCGACACTCTAGCACAGGTTTCCTGTGCTATAATCCAGGAAGTGCCCTCCAGTGGCTGTCAGAAAACTGCAATATTTACGGTTGCAGGGTTAAGGGTAGTGGGAGTTGGCACCCAGACCCCTTCAATGGGAAGAAGTGGTCTGGGTGCCTGGAGTGTCCCTTTAAGACGTGTCAATAGACGGAGTGCGTACAAGTACAACCTATTGTTCCATGTCGCCAGAATCGCAGCTTTCATTCAGAACGTGTAAAGAACCAATCGCTCAGAGATAGAATTTCTGGAAAAATTAAAATTCAATAAACAGAATCGGCGTATCGGGACGTGACGGTAATGAATTAATAAGACGTTATTCGCTGCCGATACGCCCAGTCGGTGAGCTCCTTTAATTTTCCCATTGGGTGTAAATAGCCCACCCAGGAGCCCCCCTTCAGGTCCCCCTAATTAACCCTATTGTGCCCCCCCTTGCTCAGAGAAGGGGTGAGCTCAGCAGTCACAGCCCCCCATTTACTGCCCACACTGCTCCCCCTCCCCCTCCCCCCAGGGCAGCCCCCCTCCCACACACCGGCTTTATCAAACACAAACACAAACACACAGTAACTCACCGCTCTCACAAGGCGCCCGCAAACCGGAAGCTGTGCTGCGCGCCAGGTGATGACGCGTTAGGCCGCGGCCGCCATTTTGGTTTCGGGCAGAGTTCGGTTCACTTGGTTTCTGGGTCTCCCGGCGCTCTCGGTCACTGGGGGTCTGGAAACATAGTCTGTACCCGAGCGAGCAGCTTCCCGATATATCCAGTCTGCCCCCGTTACAGAACACGTGACGCGTTGCCAGAAACAAACATGGCCGCCCACATGTCTGCCCTCTTCCCCGGTGTTTCCGGGTGGCGCTGGGGGGATTTCGTGCGCAGTCGCAGTAAGCCCCGGCCGGGCTGCCCTGATTGGAGCAGAATAAACACGGTCTGCCGGCACAGAGGTAGTGGATACCATGATCAGACACCCAGGGAGGCAGCCTGTCAGCACAGAGGTAGTGGATACCATGATCAGACACCCAGGGAGGCAGCCTGTCAGCACAGAGGTAGTGGATACCGTGATCAGACACCCAGGGAGGCAGCCTGTCAGCACAGAGGTAGTGGATACCTTGATCAGACACCCAGGGAGGCAGCCTGTCAGCACAGAGGTAGTGGATACCGTGATTAGACACCCAGGGAGGCAGCCTGTCAGCACAGAGGTAGTGGATACCATGATCAGACACCCAGGGAGGCAGCCTGTCAGCACAGAGGTAGTGGATACCATGATCAGACACCCAGGGAGGCAGCCTGTCAGTACAGAGGTAGTGGATACCGTGATCAGACACCCAGGGAGGCAGCCTGTCAGCACAGAGGTAGTGGATACCATGATCAGACACCCAGGGAGGCAGCCTGTCAGCACAGAGGTAGTGGATACCATGATCAGACACCCAGGGAGGCAGCTTCCTGTCAGTAGATACCCTCCAGGTATGTTATATTATAGCTGTAATGGACACTCAGGGCTATTACACCTCACTGCAGTGGTTATGGTGCTGTGAGTATGGTAGGGTCACTGGCCTCTAATTTTCCATCAAATTCATTTAACCAAGGAAGGCTGAGCGCGGTGACAGTTTCATGGCCCAGCACTCTCAGCCAGTCAGTGCCGTCCATTGTACGGATAATGCCATTTTATTATTGCGTCAGTTGACAAACGCCATGGGTGTTGTAGCAAGCCCCAATATGAACTCCACAGGTTGGATACAATTGATATTGGTAAGGCGGAGTATAATCTCTGAAAGTTTTGCTGGGACGAGGATGTGCCATGGGTGCCGGGGACATTGCCGGGTGTAACAGAAATATGAAGAAAGGCACCCATAGACCCCTATACCCAGAACCATGGGCAGTAACCCTCCGCGTTCCTCTCAGCCAATCACTGCTGTTCTGGTGGTCCCGAACTGACGTTGATTTTGCTAATGTGTAAATTCTGCTGCCAAGGGGTATACATCTTTCCAGCATATTCCAGTGTCCATACAGTGTAGTGGGTGGGTAAACTGAAACAAGACAATAGTTGCCGGCGGCGAGGGAACTGTGATGTCTCTGCTCCCCACACGCCGTTTAATGAGACCAGGGCCATGATATAATGTCATATTCCGGTGTTCTATCTAATTTGCCTACCCGTGAAAATCCCCTACCCTCATCACTTCCGGTGTTAGTTAATGAAGACCAGGAAAAGGCAGGAATTTTAAATAACTATTTCTCCTCCGTATATATTAAGGAAGAACCCATGGCAATAGATGTGCAAATGATTGCTACTAAAAACTTGCAGAATAATTGTAAATGGTTAACTCAAGACAAGGTGCTGCAGCAACTAAAGAAAGTTAATACAAACAAAGCTCCAGGGCCTGACGGTATCCATCCACGAGTACTTAAGGAACTAAGTGTAGAAATAAATGAACCTCTGTTTTTAATCTTTCAAGATTCTTTTCTTTCAGGAAGTGTTCCGGAGGATTGGGGAAGGCAGATGTGGTTCCTATATTCAAAAAGGGTTCAAAATCCTTGCCTGGAAATTATAGACCTGTGAGCTTAACTTCTGTGGCTGGGGAAATATTTGAAAGGTTATTAAGGGATAATATTCAAGAATTCCTTGAGAAGAACATGGTTATCAGCAAAAATCAGCACAGTTTTATGAAGCACAGGTCATGTCAAACTAACTTGATTGCGTTCTACGAAGAAGTAAGTAGAAGTATAGATCAGGGTGTTGCAGTGGATGTGATCTATTTGGATTTTGCCAAGGCATTTGATACAGTTCCACACAATAGATTAGTGTTCAAACTCGGTCTAGATGAAAATGCTTGTTCTTGGGTAGAACATTGACTTAAAAACAGAATACAAAGAGTTGTCGTTAATGGTAAATTTTCAAGCTGGACAGAGGTGGCGAGTGGTGTCCCTCAGGGGTCTGTTCTGGGACCCCTTCTATTTAACATTTTTATAAATGATCTTGAAGACAGCATTGAAAGTGATGTTTCAGTGTTTGCAGATGACACAAAACTCTGTAAAATAATACAATGTGAGCAAGATAATACTTTGCTGCAGAGGGATTTAGATAGACTGGGCACTCAAATGGCAGATGAAATTTAATGTTGAAAAATGCAAAGTTATGCACTTCGGCGTAAAGAATACACAAGCAACGTATACCCTTAATGGAAGCGAATTAGGGATAACAACACACGAAAAGGACTTGGGAATTGTTATAGACAACAAACTATGCAACAATGTGCAATGTCAATCAGCAGTGGCCAAGGCCAGTAAGGTATTGTCATGCATGAAAAAGGGCATTCATTCTCGGGACGAGAATATAATTTTGCCTCTTTATAAATCACTGGTAAGACCACATATTGAATATGCTGTGCAATTTGGGCACCTGTTCTAAAGAAGGATATTATGGCACTAGAAAAAGTGCAGAGGCGGGCTACAAAATTAATAAAAGGAATGGAATATATCAGCTATGAAGAAAGGTTAACAAATTTAAACCTCTTTAGTTTAGAAAAACGTCGCCTGAGAGGGGATATGATAACATTATACAAATATATTCGGGGCCAATACAAACCATTGTGTGGAAATCTATTCACAAACCGGACTTTACATAGGACACGAGGCCATGCGTTTAGACTGGAAGAAAGAAGATTTCGTCTAAGGCAAAGGAAAGGTTTTTTTACTGTAAGAACAATCAGGATGTGGAATTCTCTGCCTGAAGAAGTGGTTTTATCAGAGTCCATACAGATGTTCAAACAGCTACTAGATGCATACTTGCAAAAACAGAATATTCAAGGATATAATCTTTCAATGTAGGGTAATAACTGCTTGATCCAATGATTAATCTGACTGCCATTCTGGGGTCAAGAATATTTTTTTTTCCTAGCTTGTTGCAAAATTGTGCTTCAACTGTTTTTTTTTTTGCCTTCTTTTGGATCAACAGCAAAAAACAAATGTGAGGAAGGCTGAACTTGATGGACGTAAGTCTCTTTTCATGCAACTAGTTTTACACTTTCATTATAGTTAGTGCATTCACTAATCTTAGGACATGGGACATTTAGGGTTAATGTTAGGATTAGGGACTTGTTTATATTTAGTGATATTTCACATTAGGGGAATATCTATATATTGTGATTTCTCACACTTTATGTTAACCTTTACCCCAAGGGTTAGGGTAAGAATAGAGTGTGAGAGAGGTTAAAATAACTTACCTAACCCCAATTTGAACCCTCACTTAACCCTAAATGTCCCGTGTGCCTAAGTTTAGTGAATGCACGAGCTATAATGAAAGTGTAAAACTAGCTTTACTTACATTCCAGGACCTTGCTGTGTTACTTACCTTCCAGGACCTTGCTGTGGAGGAGTAGCAGGAGTGCTTGCAGGCATGTGCAGCACAGGATCCAGCTGATTTCTCTCACCGGAAGTGAGGAGGGTAGGGGATTTTCACGAGGTAGGGAAATTTGATAGAACACCGGCCCCGGTCTCACTAAGCGGAGCGCAGGGGAGCAGAGCAGGGATATCACAGCTCCCTCGCCACCAGCAACAATACGCGCAGCCAGCATGACGCCTCCATGACCACTAAAAGCATGCCACCCGCCTCCATAATCCCCCAGCTTGCCGTCCGCCTCTATAATCCCCCAGCCGATCACACACTAGATCCCTAAAGGTATTACATCAAGCAGTTATGTGTCCGTGTGGGTCTGTCTTGGTGTGTGTGTGTGTGTCTGTCTGTCTTGGTCTCTGTGTGTGTGTCTGTAATGGTGTGCGTGTGTCTGTCATGATGTGTGTCTGTAATGGTATGCGCGTGTGTGTGCATGAGTTTGTCTGACAGTGTGAGTGTCTGTGTGTGTCTATCTGTCATGATATGTGTGTTTAGGTGACCAGATCCCTTCCGTTCGCAAGAGAACCGTGCTGGTCTCCCCTTGACTGGCCCTGCCTCTATGGCTGAGATTATCAAGCTTGATGATCTCAGCCAATCCATTGTTTTGCCATAGGATTGGCTGCAAAACGCTGCACCAATCAGCATCTCCTCGTAGAGATGCAGTGAATCAATGCATCTCTACAGGGAACGTTCAGTGTGGAGATGCTGAATGTAGGTGCTGCACACTGCAACACTGACACAGGAAGTATGTCTAGTGACTGTCGTAACGAGTATATACCCCTACACGCAGTGACGGTGTAACGAGTATATACCCCTACACGCAGGATCCAGCCAAACAGAAGACAGCACAGAGGAGAGATACGTCTACCGGACCTTAGAGTGGCCGGACTCGACGTAATAGGAGAAGTACAGAGTCAGGAACGATCCGAGGTCAAGGGCACAAAGAGACAGCGTAAACGAGAACTAGCCGGGGTCTGGTACACAGGAATCAGCAAGCCGGCAAACAGTACAGACAAGGATAAAGCGAAAACGAAGTCAGAATACAAAGCCAAGGTCAAATACGGTGAAACACAACTGAACACAACAAGCACTAAAGGGAACTGTAGCAGAAACCACGATAGGGCAAGGAACTAAGGGGAAAGGGTGAGTATAAGTAGCCTTCAAACTAATGTGATTGGCTCCTGTCACTTCCACACCCCCAACAGGTAAGTGTAGGGGGTGATTGGCATGACAGGAGCCAATGGGAGCCTTTTTGCAATTTAGGCTCCCACTGTCTCTTTAAGAGCGCGCCCGAGACTCGCGGCGCGCTCTTAGCTGCAGGCGGGACACGTGACCGCATCTCGCGGTCACTGCCCGTCTTCCTGTTAGGAGAGTCGGATGAGCCGCGCAGGACCGCGCGCGGCTTGAAGAGAGGACCGCGGCCGGCCCCCGGATAAGGTAAGTAACGCTACAGACGGTAACTAGAGGTGTCACTAGGAAGCAATGTAAACACTGCCTTTTCTCTGAAAAGTCAGTGTTTACATTTAAAAGTCTGCAGGGACAGGCTATAGACACCAGAACCACTACATTAAACTGTAGTGGTCCTGGTGACTATAGCGTTCCTTTAAGAATTGTATTTTAAAATATGTCTCCTAACTTTTTTAGCTGGCTCCTAGATTCAAAGCAAAGTTGTCAAGCCCTGGCTTAATGCATAGTATACAGCTTAATGCACACTATACAGCTTAATGCACAGAATACAGCTTAACCCCTTAAGGACTGGACTGTTTTTGCGATGTTGTACATTTGCGACCAGGCATCTTTTTACACTTTTGTGGTGTTTGTGTTTAGCTGTAATCTTCCGCTCTCTCATTTACTGTTCCCATACAAATTTTATATTGTTTTTTTCAGGACAAAGGGGGCTTTCTTTACATACCATTATTTATATAATCTCATGTAATTTAATTTAAAAAAATGAAAAAATATGATGAAAAATGTAAAAAAATATGTTTTTTTACTTTTATGTGAAAAATCTTTTACTCATCTACAAAAGCGAATGAATAAAACTGCTAAATAGATTCAAAATGTTGTCCTGAGTTTAAAAATACCCAGTGTTTACCTGCTTTTTTGCTATTTTGTTGCATGTTATAGGGCTATAAGTACAAGTAGGATATTGCGGTTTCAAAACATACATTTTTAAAATTTATCAATAGTGACATTGTAACACTATTATCTGTCATAAATCTCTGAATAACACCCCACATGTACATATTTTTTTTAAAGAAGACAACCCAGGGTATCCAATATGGGGTATGTCCAGACTTTTTTAGTAGCCACCTAGTCGCAAACACTGGCCAAAGTTAGCGTTCATATTTGTTTGTGTGTGAAAAAAGTAAAAAACTAAATTGAACGCTAATTTTGGCCAGTGTTTGTGACTAAGTGGTTACTAAAAAAGACTGGACATACCCCATTTGCAATACCTTGGGTTGTCTTCTTTTGCAAATGGTATGCCATCATGGGGGTAATTGTCAGGGTACCTGTGGTCTCTACCTCCGAAAGAGGTAGAGACTTAGCTGTTCCTCCATCCAGACGGCCTGATGGCTCCCTTCCCCGCGGTCTATCCGGTCATGCTAGGCCGGCCGCGAGGGAGTGACTGCCTTTTACAGCATCTAGGCAGGAAGTAGTCATCAGGACACTCCCCCGGAACAACCTGTCAGTCAATGGCTGCAGGACCAATCAGGACGCCTTGGAGGCGTGGTTACTGCTCTGAACAGGGTATTTAACAGAGCTTCTTTCATTAGCTCATTGCCCTGTCGTGGTTCTAGCTTGTTCTAGTCACTCAGTGCTTGTGTATTCTATTATCCCTTTTGGTTTTGACCCGGCTTGTTTACCTTACTCTGCTTATCTCTGTTACCCTTGATTCGGCTTGTCTCTTGCTTACCTGTCTTCTGTTACCCTCGACCTCGGCTTGTCTTTGACCATTCTATACTGTACTACTTACGTTAGTCCGGCCATTCTAAGGTCCGGTATACGTATCTGGCTACTGTTTGTACTCTGCGTGTTGGATCCCTGTCCCGATCCTGACATTACGACAGGGCCAATGGATCCTGCAAGTACAAACAGTCAGCTGGCTGCTCCTGATCCTAGGTTTGAAGCCATGGATCACAGAATGGATCAGATGGCGCTTGCGCTACAGGCTCTATTAGCTTGTGCCAATAACCCACCAGAGGAGATACGTAATACCCCTGTTTCTCCTGTCTGTTCAGGTCTAGAGGTAACCACAGTGGGTGCTCCTTCTCGCATTACCCCCCCAGTACGCTATGGTGGGGCTCCTGAGAAGTGTCGTGGTTTTTTAAACCAAATTAGTATCCACTTTGAATTGCAACCTCGCTCTTATCCTACAGATAGGGCAAAAGTAGGATTTATTATCACCCTACTCATTGAGAAAGCTCTGAGATGGGCCAACCCACTATGGGAGAACGATAACCCATTAGTTTATAACTATAACGCATTTGTAGCTGCTTTTAGAAGAACATTTGACCCTCCAGGTAGAAAGGTTAATGCAGCCAGATTACTGTTGCGCCTGAGACAGGAGAACCGAACACTGGTGGATTATGCACTAGAGTTCAGGTCTCTGGCGGCAGAAATCAAGTGGAATGAGCAGGCGTATATGGATGTATTTTTGAATGGCCTATCTGATGTAATCCTTGATGAGGTTGCTACCAGAGAACTCCCTGTGAATTTAGAGGATTTAATTTCGTTCATCTCTCGTATAGATGAACGTCTAAGAGAGAGACAGAACACTCGAGAGAGGAACCAGAGACCTTCTTTTAGGTTAGCTCCTGCTTTTCCAAGTCCTGACTCCACGATATCTTTGCTTACTGAACCTATGCAGATAGGGTATACCCGCCTCTCTGAGGAGGAAAGACAGCACAGGAGAAGAGAGGGTTTGTGTATGTATTGTGGAGCCAAGGGTCATTTACTCTCGAACTGTTCTAACCGCCCGGGAAACGCTCGCACCTAAGTCCCTCTAGAGGACAGGCCTTGGGTGTTTCTATTTTGTCCTCTACTCCTAATTATAAGGATCACAGGCTTCTGCTACCAGTTTCCTTAACTTGGGGGAAGTTGAGGCCATAGATGGTAGACCACTACTAGACCCTGTTATCTTTCGTGAGACCGTACCCATTGATTTAAATGTTGGTATCCTACACGTGGAGAATTTATCTCTTCTGCTCATTTCGTCTCCTTCCGTTCCCATAGTTCTGGGGTACCCATGGTTGAAAAAACATAACCCTATTATCGATTGGGAGTTAGGAGAGATACTCTCGTGGGGCCAGGGCTGCCAGGATCGGTGTTTGTGCAAGGTTTCTCCATTAGCTAATATTAACATACCGGAGAATCCTACTCAGTCCACAGAAAGACAAATACCAGACCTTTACCTAGACTTAAGGGCAGTGTTTGACAAGAACAATGCCGATTCTTTGCCTCCACACAGGTCATTTGACTGTAAGATTAAGCTGCTACCCGGCACTATGCCTCCGAGGGGCCATGTATATCCTTTGTCTGTTCAGGAAAACTCGGTTCTAGAGGAGTATATTCGGGAGAATTTAGAAAAGGGATTCATCAGGAGGTCTTCTTCTCCGGCCGGGGCTGGGTTCTTTTTCATTAAGAAGAAGGATGGCACGCTGAGACCTTGTATCGATTACCGAGGCTTGAATAAAATAACTGTCAGAAATGCCTATCCTATACCACTGATTACCGAGTTATTTGATCGTCTTAAGGGCTCCAAAATCTTCACCAAGTTAGATCTCAGAGGGGCTTACAATTTGGTGAGAATCCAGCAAGGTCACGAGTGGATGACGGCATTCAATACCCGGTATGGCCATTACGAATACACTGTTATGCCATTTGGACTATGCAATGCTCCTGCAGTATTTCAAGATTTGATTAATGAGGTACTTAGGGAGTTTCAGCATGATTGTGTTATTGTTTACCTGGACGACATACTAATACACTCTAAGGAGATTGAGACTCACCATAGACAGGTCAGAAAGGTATTACACAAGCTGCTGCAACATGGTCTATATTGCAAATTGGAAAAGTGCAGTTTTGATCAGTCTCAGGTAGACTTTCTTGGATACGTGATTTCTGGGGAGGGTTTTAAAATGGATCCTGTAAAACTCCAATCTATTTTAGACTGGCCCTTGCCCAAAGGACTCAAGGCTATCCAAAGGTTTATTGGTTTTTCCAACTACTATAGGCGCTTCATTAAAGGATACTCCTCTATCATTGCGCCTATTACCAATATGACCAAACAAGGGGCTGATACTAAGTTCTGGTCTAAGGAAGCTCTTGGTGCTTTCAAGACTCTCAAGGAACTTTTTGCCTCGGCTCCCATTCTAGTCCATCCTGATACGACTCTGCCTTTCTTGCTCGAGGTCGATGCCTCTGAGACAGCAGTTGGGGCTGTTCTGTCTCAAAGATTAGGGGTGGATAAACCGTTACACCCTTGTGGTTTTTTCTCTAAGAAATTTTCTGGGCCTGAGAGCAGATATGACATCGGGGAAAGGGAACTGTTAGCAGTCATTAAAGCCTTAAAGGAGTGGAGACATTTGTTGGAGGGGACCCTACACCCTATTACGATTTTGACGGACCACAAAAACTTGTCCTATATTGGGGAGGCTAAGCGCTTATCCTCTAGACAAGCTCGTTGGTCCTTATTCCTGACTCACTTCAATTATGTACTGACTTACAGACCTTTTTCTAAAAACTCTAAAGCCGATGCATTATCTCGCCAATATGAACCTTCTACTGTACCTGAACCAGTTCTTTCTTCTATAGTTCCGAAATGCAATATCATTGCTAATACGAATCTCAGGATTCATTCTCCATTACTGGCCGAGATCATTAAGTTGCAACATCTAGCACCTAAACAGACTCCTGCGGGCCGTCATTTCGTTCCTCCTGCTCTTCAACTGGAACTTTTACAGTGTTTACATAATAGCAAGATGGCGGGACATCCTGGTATTCGCAAAACTTACGCGTTGATCTCTAAGGACTTCTGGTGGCCTGCTTTACGGAGGGATATTGAGGAGTTCATCGCTGCATGTGAAGTTTGTACTAAAACCAAACAACCCCATACGCTTCCATGTGGATTCCTGCACCCCTTGGAGGTTCCAGAAAAACCATGGTCATGTTTGGCCATAGACTTTATTGTCGATCTACCTATCTCTAAAAGACAGACTGTTATCCTCACCGTGGTTGACAGGTTTACTAAGATGGCACACTTCATTCCCCTGCCTAAACTCCCGTCTTCTCCCGAATTGGCAGAAATATTCGCTAAGGAGATTTTTCGCCTACATGGGATACCCTCTCAAATTGTATCGGACAGAGGCTCCCAATTTGTTTCCCGCTTTTGGAGGTCCTTCTGCTCTCAACTTGGTATTAAATTAAACTTTTCTTCTGCCTATCATCCTCAGTCTAACGGAGCTGCTGAACGTACCAACCAGAAAATCGAACAATATTTACGATGCTTTGTTTCTGAACACCAGGATGATTGGGTCTTTTTGATTCCTTGGGCGGAGTTTGCACACAACAATCTCGTTTGCGATTCTACTCATTCAAGCCCCTTCTTCATGAATTATGGTTTTCATCCGTCTATTCTTCCTTCGGATTCCCCTTCCCAGGGGGTGCCGTCGGTTGATGTTCATGTTGCCAATTTGAGGAAGTTGTGGGATCAAACTCGACAAATCCTTGTGCACAACTCTATGTTGGTCAAGAAACACGCTGATAAACGTAGAAGGGCGGCTCCGGTCTTTGTTCCAGGTGATAGGGTATGGCTGAGCACGAGGAACATCCGTTTAAAAGTGCCCTCCATGAAGTTCGCTCCTCGTTATATTGGACCCTACAGGGTGCTGACCCGTATCAATCCAGTTGCGTATCGTTTAGCTCTTCCTAATACCTTACGCATCCCGAACTCGTTTCACGTTTCATTGCTGAAACCACTCATATGTAACAGATTTTCCTCCACAATAGCCCCTCCTCGCCCCGTTCAGGTGGAGGGTCAGGAGGAGTAAGAGGTTAACTCTATTATTGATTCTCGAATCTCCCGGGGGAGAGTACAATATCTGGTTGATTGGAGGGGATATGGTCCTGAGGAGAGGAGTTGGGTACCTCAGGAGGATGTTCATGCTCCCCGTCTCCGCAGGGCGTATCACTCTCGCTTCCCATCTCGTCCCGGTTCATTCCGCCCGGTGGGCGTATCTGAGAGGGGGGGTACTGTCAGGGTACCTGTGGTCTCTACCTCCGAAAGAGGTAGAGACTTAGCTGTTCCTCCATCCAGACGGCCTGATGGCTCCCTTCCCCGCGGTCTATCCGGTCATGCTAGGCCGGCCGCGAGGGAGTGACTGCCTTTTACAGCATCTAGGCAGGAAGTAGTCATCAGGACACTCCCCCGGAAAAACCTGTCAGTCAATGGCTGCAGGACCAATCAGGACGCCTTGGAGGCGTGGTTACTGCTCTGAACAGGGTATTTAACAGAGCTTCTTTCATTAGCTCATTGCCCTGTCGTGGTTCTAGCTTGTTCTAGTCACTCAGTGCTTGTGTATTCTATTATCCCTTTTGGTTTTGACCCGGCTTGTTTACCTTACTCTGCTTATCTCTGTTACCCTTGATTCGGCTTGTCTCTCGCTTACCTGTCTTCTGTTACCCTCGACCTCGGCTTGTCTTTGACCATTCTATACTGTACTACTTACGTTAGTCCGGCCATTCTAAGGTCCGGTATACGTATCTGGCTACTGTTTGTACTCTGCGTGTTGGATCCCTGTCCCGATCCTGACAGTAATTCTCCTTCCTGGGCTACCACACGCTCTCAAAGGCAACGTAACCAACCTGGCCATTTTCAATGTAAAAATATTTGACCCTGTAACTTTCAAAAACGCTATAAAACCTGCACATGGGGGTACTGTTATACTCGGGAGACTTTGCTGAACACAAATATTAGTGTTTCAAAACAGGAAAATGTATCACAACAATATCATCTGTAAAAGTGCTGTTTGTGTGTGAAAAATTCAAAAAAAGTCACTTTTACTGACAATATCATCGCTGTGATATGTTTTACTGTTTTGACTCACTAATATTTGTGTTCAGCGAAGTCTCCCGAGTAAAACAGTAACCCCCATGTACAGGTTTTAAGGTGTCGTAGAAAGTTACAGGGTAAAATACAGTGCTAGCAAATAAAATTCTCTGGACTTTCGACCTGGGTTGGCAGGCAGGTCCCTCAAATTGCAATCAATAAAATTACTTAATTACCGTATATACTCGAGTATAAGCCGAGTTTTTCAGCACATTTTTTGTGCTGAAAAACCCCAACTCGGCTTATACTCGAGTCAATAGTCTGTATTATGGCAATTTTCATTGCCATAATACAGACTGGGGGCTGCAGAGATGTTACTTACCTCTCCTGCAGCTCCTGTCAGCTCTCTCCTCCTCCGCGCCGTCCGTTCAGCACCTCGGTCAGCTCCCAGTGTAAATCTCGCGAGAGCCACAGCTCTCGCGAGACTTGCAGTGTGAGCTGACAGAGGGAGCTGACCGGACGGCGCGGAGGAGGAGAGAGCTGACAGGAGCTGCAGGAAAGGTAAGTAACATCTCTGCAGCCCCCACAGCCCCCCCACTGAACTACCAACCCCACTGGACCACCAGGGAAGGAGCCCCCCTCCCTGGCCAGCTAGCAAGCAGGGAGGGGGGACGAAACAAAATAAATTAATAATAAAATAATAATTAAAAAAAAAAACCATTACAAATAATAAATAATAATAAAAATATGAAAATAATAAAAAAAATAATAAGTAAATAAAAAAAATATTAAAATAATGTAAAAAAAATAATAAAATTGCCCACCCCCCCAAGGCTCTGCAACACACACACACACACACACACACACACTGCACTCATACACACACACACACACACTGCACTCATACACACACTGCACTCATACACACACACACACTGCACTCATACACACACTGCACTCATGCACACACACACTGCATTCATACACACTGCACTCATACACACACACACTGCATTCATACACACTGCACTCATACACACACACACTGCATTCATACACACTGCACTCATACACACACACACTGCATTCATACACACACTGCACTCATACACACTGCATTCATACACACTGCATTCATACACACTGCACTCATACACTGCATTCATACACACACTGCACTCATATACACACTGCACTCATACACACACACTGCATACACACACACTGCATTCATACACACTGCATTCATACACACTGCACTCATACACACACACACACACACACACTGCATTCATACACACACTGCACTCATATACACACTGCATTTATACACACACACACACTGCATTCATACACACACTGCATTCATACACACACTGCATTCATACACACACTGCACTTATACACACACTGCATTCATACACACACTGCATTCATACACACACTGCACTCATACACACTGCACTCATACACACACACACACACACACTGCATTCATACACACACTGCACTCATACACACACACTGCATTCATATACACACACTGCACTCATACACACTGCATTCATACACACACACACTGCATTCATACACACACTGCATTCATACACACACACACTGCACTCATACACACACACTGCATTCATACACACGCTGCACTCATACACACGCTGCACTCATATACACACACACTGCATTCATTATATACACACACTGGAAATAAATATTCAATTAATATAATTTTTTTAGGATCTAATTTTTTTTAGAAATTTACCAGTAGCTGCTGCATTTCCCACCCTAGTCTTATACTCGAGTCAATAAGTTTTCCCAGTTTTTTGGGGTAAAATTAGGGGCCTCGGCTTATATTCGGGTCGGCTTATACTCGAGTATATACGGTATGTAAAAATATTACAGAAATACGCACGTAGAATTTAAATATATATATGCATATTTATATATTTGAAGTCTACGTGTATATTTATATAAATATTTATGTAATTATGTATATGGACATATGTATAGTTCGTATTCTTTTTATTTATTTATATACACATAGAATGAAATTGTATATATATATATCTATGTGTATTTTGATATAAATATATATATATAAATATCAAAATACAGTTAGAATAAAATTTCTTATAGATATTTTTTAAATTTTTATTATTTTTACATTTTGTAATTTAATTTAAATTACTTATTTGTATTTTATTATATATATATATATATATATACGTGTGTAATTTAATTATAAGTGTATTTTCATATTAATATATGTACATATTAATATAAAAATACACTTAGTATGACATCATATATAGACATATATTATATAGATATGATATATGTCTATATACACATATATAATTGCAATTTTTTTTTATTAACATTAACTTTATTTTTATTTTTATGATTTTACACTAGCAGGGAGACTGCCTGTCAGCACAGGCAGTCCCCTTGCAGGCAGACACTAGGACACCTATTGTGACCATGTGATCGCTGTGTTGAGCGATCACATGGCCACAGGGGTCCTAATCCGCCGCGGGGAGACTGTCTGGGCTGCAGGCAGTCTCCCCACAACGGGAGCACCGCCGATCACCGCCGGGGGAACGACGGCGATCGGGTAAGTAACTAAGACCGTTAGGACGGTTCAGGACCGTCAGCGGTCGGCAATGCAAAAATGCAGATGACGGTCCTGAACCGTCCTCGGTCCTTAAGAGGTTATAGGGACTCTCCAGTGCCAGGAAAACAAACCATTTTCCTGGCACTGCAGGTCCTCTCTCCCTCCAGCCCCCCATCCCTTCAGTGATTTACCTGTATCCAGCGCCGATGTCCCTCGGCGCTGGTTCAGGGTCTGCCCACGCTCCTCCCCCGCCGACGTCATCCGCCGGGGGAGACCTATTGCGCATGCGCGGCTGGCGCCAATGCTTTCCTATGGGGATTTCAGTGACGCTGGAGGTCCTCAAATAGCGTATGGACGTCCTGCGACGCTTTAGCACAGTGCTATAAACCCTATAAATCCGGAAGTGCCCTCTAGTGGCTGTCTAGTTAACCCTGCAAGGTAAATATTGCAGTTTATGAAAACTGCAATATTTACAGTTGCAGGGTTAAGGGTAGTGGGAGTTGGCACCCAGACCACTCCAATGGGCAGAAGTGGTCTGGGTGCCTGGAGTGTCCCTTTAATGTAGATGTTCTGGTGAGTATAGTCAGTCCCTGCTGTCTTTTTAACGTAAACACTACCTTTTCAGTTGAAAAGACACCTCCACTGACCACTCCTCTGACAGCAAGTAGAAGTGCTTCCTGGGGCAGTGCTGCACAGTGTGACTGACATTCAGTGTCCCCACCCTCTGCATGCAGACACTGAACATTCCCCATATAGATGCTGATTGGCCAGGCTGGTGAATTGGAGTGGCTGAAATCATCAATTCTGATAATGTCAGCCAAGGAGGTGGATCGTGGGCAGGGCCAGTGGACCCACATGACACTAGAAATAAGGTACGTAGGGTCAGGAATACATGGTTACTTAAACGTATTCTCCCATAAATCCACTTAAGAAAGAAGTTTATTGGATATCCTGTGGGGATATTTATGGGATAATAATTGTAACAGTTGAGAAGTTGCCCACTAATTCAACTCTCAGATCCCAAAGAACGTTTATCGTGTTAAGTGAAATGTATACCATATAATAAAATCACAAATTGTTTATAAAAATAGATACATTTTTATTTTTAACAATTTAAATAATAATAATGAGTAACATGCATGACAATAATCAATGGAATTTCAGTATAACATGAGTATGCAATACAATATGGTAATAAAAACTTCCTAATGGTTAACGTAGTTTAGAATCTACAGCATTAGGCCGTCAAGACAAGATTTACAACTTTCTTTCACAGAGACAAAGAAAAAGTTTCACAGGGAGAACAGAATTCCTGAGAATGCAGCGTGAAGTTGTAAAAAAAACTTTAGCTGACAGAATAACCCTTTCAATGCTGGCGAGACCTCTTCTAGGGATTTAAGATCTATTCTTATGTACTTTTAAATAAAATAACATTTAACCAGTCATTAGTCATTTCCTTGAATTCATCCAATTAAGAGAAAATCTTACTATGTTATATAAGCAGAATTTAATAAATTTGTCTAACAGATATTTTATCTTATTTTAGAGCAAGTCAATACAGCTGGATAAATATGACGATATGCTAACATGTGATATGTCACATAAATACATTAATGGTTATTATTAATCCCAGCTGCAGATGGGATGCTATAACCATATATATATTCTTTAGTAATTAAGATTTCTAAATATTGAAATCTGATCGTGATTTATTCAGTCATATATCATGCTATTAATTTTAATTAATTAATTGAAGCCAGTATATTTACCAGTTAAGTAGATATTTTCTCATCAGATATTCTCAGGTAGCTAAGTGTCAAGGAATGTTTCTCTGTCATGGGTCTCTTTCTCTGCATGGAGTGTAAGAGTTTCTGA
Organism: Pelobates fuscus; assembly: GCF_036172605.1. Taxonomy (NCBI): domain Eukaryota; kingdom Metazoa; phylum Chordata; class Amphibia; order Anura; family Pelobatidae; genus Pelobates; species Pelobates fuscus. Next base: position 144,240,640 of record NC_086326.1, on the reverse strand, counting down.
GTGTCATAGGCCTCTCTGCTTCCTTTGCATGCCCTTGCATCTGCCTTGATCTTTGATTCTGAATGCTGAATGACCCCTCTCGAATGCTTGAATCTTGATCTGTCTCTCTTCCCTTTGTCTTAACTTTTAAAGGGACAGATTCTCTGTTCATCAGTGGCTAATAACCAATGGGAACACTGGGGGTGTGGTTCCTTTCTAGATAACCATTTTAGTATTTGGACTCTCGATGGCAGTCTTGTCCCACTAAACATACCTATCCAGGAAAGAGTTAACTTTTCCTGGTGGCTATTTTGACGTCATTTTGTCTTATCTATACGTTGCCATAACTCAACTTTACTCGTCAGTATTGTCCAGACTATGTGTCTGCAAATTCTGCTATAATTTCTAATATGACAGTTCTTGAACTTTATTTCAACTTCCACTCACAATGGGATCTTGTTAGATAAAGAAAGTAAAATTAAATTATTTAATCCTCTGTCACCTATGTCTGGGTTTAGAATTTATTCTATTCCATTAGCAATTAGACAGTCTCTTATCACTTGGTTTGTTTATACAAGACATTCTTAGCTCTGGCTCAGTAGTTAGTGTAACAGAAAGGATATAAATCTTGTGTGTTTTGTTAGCTTGAAAATAACAAAATGGAGTCTGGTCTGTTCATATTGACTTCAGAATATACACTTTGTATTTCTATCATAGCACAAAATGTCTGCCGATATAAATACCCCAATCCTTTATAGCTTTCTCTTGGATCAACAGCAGACAATGTGATACGCATGTCTTTATCTCATCTTATATTATGTAGCTACATTATACATTCCTTTTATTACAGGATGCAACAGGCAATGGAAGACCTATAGGTTACAATAAACATCAGAGCCTTTCTTAACATGTCTGATTCTGTAAAAATAAACCAGGACATCAATCAGACGACCAAAAAAATCCTGGATCTCACCCTGGACATAATTTACCTGCTGACAGGAGAGGTGAGTGGGATTCTGGGTAATGTCATTATGGAGATCATCTACCTGCTGACTGGAGAGGTGAGGGATTCTGGATAATGTCAGTATGGAGATCATCTACCTGCTGACTGGAGAGGTGAGGGATTCTGGGTAATGTCATTATGGAGATCATCTACCTGCTGACTGGAGAGGTGAGGGATTCTGGGTAATGTCACCATGGAGATCATCTACCTGCTGGCTGGAGAGGTGAGGGATTCTGGGTAATGTTACCATGGAGATCATCTACCTGCTGACTGGAGAGGTGAGGGATTCTGGGTAATGTCATTATGGAGATCATCTACCTTCTGACTGGAGAGATGAGGGATTCTGGGTAATGTCAGTATGGAGATCATCTACCTGCTGACTGGAGAGGTGAGGGATTCTGGGTAATGTCAGTATGGAGATCATCTACCTGCTGGCTGGAGAGGTGAGGGATTCTGGGTAATGTCAGTATGGAGATCATCTACCTGCTGACTGGAGAGGTGAGGGATTCTGGGTAATGTCAGTATGGAGATCATCTACCTGCTGACTGGAGAGGTGAGGGATTCTGGGTAATGTTACCATGGAGATCATCTACCTGCTGACTGGAGAGGTGAGGGATTCTGGGTAATGTCACCATGGAGATCATCTACCTGCTGACTGGAGAGGTGAGGGATTCTGGGTAATGTCACCATGGAGATCATCTACCTGCTGACTGGAGAGGTGAGGGATTCTGGGTAATGTCAGTATGGAGATCATCTACCTGCTGGCTGGAGAGGTGAGGGATTCTGGGTAATGTCAGTATGGAGATCATCTACCTGCTGACTGGAGAGGTGAGGGATTCTGGGTAATGTCAGTATGGAGATCATCTACCTGCTGACTGGAGAGGTGAGGGATTCTGGGTAATGTTACCATGGAGATCATCTACCTGCTGACTGGAGAGGTGAGGGATTCTGGGTAATGTCACCATGGAGATCATCTACCTGCTGACTGGAGAGGTGAGGGATTCTGGGTAATGTCACCATGGAGATCATCTACCTGCTGACTGGAGAGGTGAGGGATTCTGGGTAATGTCAGTATGGAGATCATCTACCTGCTGACTGGAGAGGTGAGGGATTCTGGGTAATGTTACCATGGAGATCATCTACCTGCTGACTGGAGAGGTGAGGGATTCTGGGTAATGTCACCATGGAGATCATCTACCTGCTGACTGGAGAGGTGAGGGATTCTGGGTAATGTTAACATGGAGATCATCTACCTGCTGACTGGAGAGGTGAGGGATTCTGGGTAATGTCACCCTGGAGATCATCTACCTGCTGACTGGAGAGGTGAGGGATTCTGGGTAATGTCACCATGGAGATCATCTACCTGCTGACTGGAGAGGTGAGGGATTCTGGGTAATGTCATTATGGAGATCATCTACCTGCTGACTGGAGAGGTGAGGGATTCTGGGTAATGTCAGTATGGAGATCATCTACCTGCTGACTGGAGAGGTGAGGGATTCTGGGTAATGTCATTATGGAGATCATCTACCTGCTGGCTGGAGAGGTGAGGGATTCTGGGTAATGTCAGTATGGAGATCATCTATCTGCTGACTGGAGAGGTGAGGGATTCTGGGTAATGTCATTATGGAGATCATCTACCTGCTGACTGGAGAGGTGAGGGATTCTGGGTCATGTCAGTATGGAGATCATCTACCTGCTGGCTGGAGAGGTGAGGGATTCTGGGTAATGTCAGTATGGAGATCATCTACCTGCTGACTGGAGAGGTGAGGGATTCTGGGTAATGTCATTATGGAGATCATCTACCTGCTGACTGGAGAGGTGAGGGATTCTGGGAATATCTCTCTGATTATATTCTGTTTTACTAGTACATGACATTAAGAAAGAGCGTATGAGGGTAAAGAGGGTATAAAGAATTTCTTGACAAAGTTGTAGTTAAAAAGCCTGAAAGACCCGACAACTCTTACAATATTCAACCGTGATTTCTCATTCACGCATTTAGTGCCCCCACATAAATTATAAAATGCCTTATCTGTCCTGAAACAAATATATCAGTATAACACACCAAAAATCCTCCTTTAAATAGAATTCCTAGATCTTTTGGTAATTGCAGGATAAATTAGCTGAAGCCAAATGCTAATCTCGCCGGTTAATCATTGGCCGTGAGCTTTCAGCCAGTGAACGACCCTCATGTGTTCATATAATATACACAGAATTGTTATTAGCCAGCCTGGAACTCCTGTTATGGGCTGGCTTATTGCGTTCTAAACACTTCTGGGTGTGAAATTATACCGTAGGTAGTAAAATCAATTATATCTGTATGTTCAGGATTTCATACTAAAACTACGCTGCATATACAGACTCCAAGACCCCATGACCACTTTAAATCCCTAAAGTGGTCATGGTGCTAAGAATAATCTTTTGAGAATGTTTACAAATGGTTTAAACCCAAAATTGAGTCTACAGCTCCCGTCCACTCTGCGTCTTTGAGTCTCACAGTCTTCTCTTCAATGCAGAAGCCTCAGACTGGGCGTCCGTTATAGGCTAAAAGCACCAGCTAGCACACTTAGCCTATCACTAGCTTCCCATTGAGAATGCTATCCATTAAGGTAAGATGGAATCCAGGAACTCCACGTACCATATGAATGTCATTGAGCTCAAGTTGTGATAGTGCCTGGATTGCTCATTTAAATAACCTGTAAGAGGATTATATTATTATGTCAATCAAGATTCTGAACATCCATAGTATGTCAAATGTTCTCTCTCTTCTTCCTCGTCCTAAAGGGGCTCTATTACTTGACACAAGGTTTATCCTTCATTATGAAACAAGAGACTTAGGCAGTTATTAAAGACTAATCCTTCTGTTACATATGCAGCCTTGAACAGCAGCCAGCTCAGCCTCACCCTGACTCCCAATACCAGGGCCATCCACTAGAAGCCGGCCTCTGTGAGTTGTTATTTTTCTTTGGCTTTAGTCTAATTCGACAATAACGACGGGTACATCATATGTTTGGATATATTGGCTGATGAAACTTGAGTCATTAGTACAGTGTACAGATAACTATCTCCTGGATACCACTGGATGAACAATGCTTCATGGTATTTTGCTTTAGTATTTCATAGGGAATATCTGCTTCACCATTTAGGATTGTATTGTTGTGACGATAAATGGAGAACAAGTCACGCACAGCAACAATCCCCATATATCAGATGAATCACAGATACAAAACCTCAGACATTTGTCACCACCACATTTATTGATACAAAAGAAAAACAATGACAAGAAGATCCTAGAACTGACCAATCAGATCATCCAGCTGCTGACTGGAGAGGTGAGGCTTCTGGGAATGGGGCATTATACAGTAAAACCAAGGGATGTGTCTGGATGGTGACTGTATCATTGTGTGTGTCAGGTTCCTATAAGGTGTGAGGATGTCACTGTCTTTTTCTCCATGGAGGAGTGGGAGTATTTAGAAGGACACAAGGATCTCTACAAGGACGTGATAAAGGAGAATCACCAGATCCTCAGCTCACTGGGTAAGAGGATGTTTAATAAATTTATTAGACATATCTAGCGATTGAATATTAATATGACAATCAGTGTATTTGTTTTAATATATTTTCTAAATGTGGTTATTTTAACCCTTTCCAGACTGAGCACTGCATGTAGCCTTTTAAATCCCACACTCAGTCATGATGACTCTAAGTCTGCCCAGAGTAAGGGGGGGGGGGTCTGAAAAGACCTAGACGGGGTCTACCTGCATGTCCCCAACCCCGCTGCCTGTGACTGGTGGTGGGCTCTGCCTGTGTCCCAGCATCGATCACAGTGTAATTAGTGGGGACTACAATCCTAAAGCATGAGGGGGAGATCTCCCAGTAGATGGTGCTCACTAACCACCCTCTGAGTTAGGGTTAAGATTAAGTGTAGTTTAGGGTTAATATTGGGGTAAAGTTTATCCTGTTTTAGGGTTAATAGTAAGGTTAAGGTAGGTTTACTGTTGGAGTTGGTAGACATAGAGCTAGGGGTAGGGTTGATATAGAGTTACCAAAATCTAATTTACATTCTAGATATATTCGACATTTAACAATCAGGACTGATACGTGAATCTATTATCTTTAGTTACACTGGATGTGTAACATTATTATAAGCAAAATGTGGGAGTCTTTTCCAATTTGTAACCTTGTATTAATACTTGATGTTGTATTAGGTGGAAGTAGGATAATAAAATATAGTCCATTCGGTCCTTTAAAAAAAAACCATATCTGAAAAATGCATGGTAGAACGTATACACCAGATATTGCATCCATACACTAGGGGACAAATAGAAGCTTTCACCTAGATTAACCCCTTAAGGACCAAACTTCTGGAATTAAAGGGAATCATGACGTGTCACACATGTCATGTGTCCTTAAGGGGTTAAAGTGTTAACATTTAAATCTTCTTTTATTTTATTTACGTTAAAATATCCTTATCCATGCTTTATTCTTTATTGTAGATGGGTATGTGAACAGATATATAGCAAATGGATATCCTAATCCTATTTCTGCAGCAAACTGTCTAAATAAAGAAGAAAGTAATGTGAACAACAAACAAGAACATCACAAAATAAATGATCGGTGGAAGACTCCATATAAATCTGTTAAACGTGGAACAGAGGAACCCATTCTTACTGAAGGAAATCTCACAGATGTGAACATTGTTACAGCTGTAGCACACACACAGACAGATTGCCCACATGCTCATATTAAGGAGGAGCCTGTCTTATCTGAAGAAGAACATCCCCGAGGCCCTCACATTGATAAGCAAACAGATCATACACAGATAGACTATCCATCAAAACCAGTGATGGTGGGCTCGGCCTCAATGGAAGAACTAAATCCTACAGACACTGACATTTATACACGCAACAAGCATATTCCAAAACAGTATGGATCTACTCATATTAAGGAGGAACCTGTCTTATCTGAAGAAGAACATCTCCGAGGCCCTCACATTGATAAGCAAACAGATCATACACAGATAGACTATCCATCAAAACCAGTGGTGGTGGGCTCAGCCTCAATGGAAGAACTAAATCCTACAGACACTGACATTTATACACGCACAGAGCATATTCCAAAACAGTATGGATCTACTCATATTAAGGAGGAACCTGTCTTATCTGAAGAAGAACATCTCCGAGGCCCTCACATTGATAAGCAAACAGATCATACACAGATAGACTATCCATCAAAACCAGTGGTGGTGGGCTCGGCCTCAATGGAAGAACTAAATCCTACAGACACTGACATTTATACACGCAACGATCATATTCCAAAACAGTATGGATCTACTCATATTAAGGAGAAATCCAACTCGTGTGAAGAAGAAACTCTCACTGACATTTATACACCTACAGAACATACACAGACAGAATATCCTTCTACTTGTATTAAGGAGGAACCAGCCTCGTGGGAAGCAGGACCTCTCACTGGCCCCAACGTTTATACAAAGTATAAACTGACAGACCATACATCGATTCTTATTGAAGAATCAGCCTTGTATGAAAAAGAAACTCTAAATCGTCCTATTTATAACTTGGCAGGATATGTACAAGCAGAAGATACTTCCATCCACTTGTCTGCTGATAACGTACTTTATAATAAATATTGCAAGTTGCCTGAATCACATTGTGATTTCAATAAAATTCTATTCTCTTTCACGGCATTTTGTTCAGAATGTGGAATATGTTTTACAGATGAATCAAATTTTATATCACATCAAAGGATTCACACAGGAGAAAAGGTATTTTGCTGCTCGCTTTGTGGCCGGTGTTTTACTCACAAGTCAGCACTTAATAGACATCAGAGGATTCACACAGGAGAGAAACCATTTTCTTGTTCTCAGTGTGGGAAATGTTTCAGTCGGATGACGGGCCTTAACAGACATCAGACGATTCACACAGGGGAGAGAAGGTTTTCTTGTTTCCTATGTGGGAAGTGTTTTAGTGATAAGACAGATCTTAGTCGACATCACAGGATTCACTCGGGAGAGAAACGATTTTCCTGTTCCGAATGTGGGAAACGTTTTTGTTTCAAGTCCGATCTTAAAAGACATATGAAGATTCACATAGGAGGAAAGTCATTTTCTTGAACAATGTGCTGTTTTGTTTGTTTTTTTTTCTTTGCTAATGTTTAAAGAAAATATTGGACCAATTAAATAACTAATTTTTATCCAAAATGGATAAATATTTAATCATTTTGGTATATCTCTCCAAGATGTGCTGGATAATATCGCCTGTATTATCATGGTCGGGGAATGTGGATTATTGAGTTCTGAATATGTTTTTTTGTTTATGAGCGGTATAAATCTTGTAAGTTGTTTAATATATATCTATCACTATCTGCTTAAATATAGTGTTTTGCTTTATTACATTTATGTTCTATCGTTTAAATCACAGTGGAAGCTATAACCTGCTCTGGAACATAAACATACAAAAGGACATGAATCACTTGACAATCAGCTCAGGTATATGGGACGTACGCCACATATAAACTGCAATAAAAACGTATTCTGCATTCTTGCACAGATGTTAAGACAGGTATACATGTATTGCAACCAAAATGCAATCTGTCTATGGAAAATGAGTTGATGTATACAGTGTTGCAGAGAAACGTACATACTATACCTCTCAAGTATCACTGTACCCTCTTCTAAGCTGGCAACAGTTAGACCACAGAATAGAATTATCTAAATGTACTTAGATACTTTATGTATGCACCTGCATTGTGGTTCTGAGTACAGGGGAGGGCAGTGCAGGGGTTGGGAGACTGCCAGTTATACTCAATTGTGCACTTTTCCAGAATTCCTGGGAATCGGACACTGATTCATTAGATCATTGTCCCAGCAGTGTGGGTGTGGAATAAGGCAGGGGAAAAAATAGGTAAAGAAGAAGAAAAAAATTATATTTACCTGCTATTTCAGCTGCAGAATGAGACACTTGTCCCTTTAATTTGAGAAACTTGGCAGAACTAGCTAATATTTCTTCAGTTTGTGTACAGTAGTATCTGGCGAAGATGCTGGAGCACTTGACTCCATACCTAGAATCTTGACCCTGCATATCGCTGTCAGGGCACTTACCTGTTATTTCCTCGCCGCATCTCTTCCCGCAGACAACACAGTCCCTCCTTGGCGCACGATGGACCCCCTGGCATGTTCACTGCCAAGGGTGGAGACCAGGCATCTGACACCTGTATTGCAGGGATGCCAAAGTCATGGCACTCATTTGCCTAGAGAACCACCTGTTAAAGGGGCAGAAGACCTAAAACACAAAGACCAGTTAACCAATGCAATAGGAGAGGTGTTAACCTCTCTCCTATAAAACCCCATCCCAACATGTCTCCATTGCTACGTTATACTGTGCTTACTATGGTGTTAACTTCAGTGTGTTTATCCTGTCTTGCCTGATTTAACTAGTATCTGACCCTCCGCTAGTTTAATTGTCCGTGAACCTGTGTTGCCGGTTCTGACCCCTGGATTTTCCTGACTACGACTTTGGTTATTCCTTCGGTATCTCGCTTTGCCTCATTCCTGCTACCTAGCCTCCTCCTGTCAAATACGTAGCTGTTTGTAAACTCCACCCCTACTATATTTAACTCTGCCAATGTAACCCTAGATACTCCACTTTAGACACGCACAGATACACGCGTGCATATACACACACTGATACACATGTACATATATAGAAACAAGAGGAAAGAAACACTGTCCTGAATGGAAATAGTTCAAACATAACTTTTAATCAGTAAATAGTGTCTAATGTAAAGACTTGCTCTCAGAAAGCACATATATGTATAAAGGGATTATAGAGAGATAGTATGTGGAGTTAAAAGAGTATTAAATAGGTTGACATTGATAGAAATGTCACTGCAGACAGGCACAATGAAAGTGTCCGTGTCTCGCTCTAAGTATAGCGGTGTGATTACTGCTCGATGTGGCTGTGGACATGTGGACATAAAAAGGTTCATAAAAAGGTTAAAATGTTGCAATATACAATGACTGTAGCGATTTGTATGTAACAAGTCCAGCACTGATTGAGATAGCATGTACTACAGTGCTAGTCATGGTAAGAGCTAGACTAGAGCTAGAGAAAATACGTCCAGTCTGTCTGCTTGCTCCAAACCTTGCCTGAACTGTAGGCAAAGCTAGAGAATCTAGTAGTACTGCTTAGCGTTCAAGGATTGATTAGCAAAATAAAGGAGAAAGAAAAAAGATATCTGCCTTACTCTGTCACTAAAGTACGATATATTGCCAGATATACAATATATAGGCCTACATAGCAAATATACAATATATAGGCCTACATTAGCAAATATACAATATATAGGCCTACATTAGCAGATATACAATATATAGGCCTACATTAGCAAATATACAATATATAGGCCTACATTAGCAGATATACAATATATAGGCCTACATTACCAAATATACAATATATAGGCCTACATTGCCAGAAATACAATATATAGGCCTACATTAGCAAATATACAATATATAGGCCTACATTAGCAGATATACAATATATAGGCCTACATTAGCAAATATACAATATATAGGCCTACATTAGCAGATATACAATATATAGGCCTACATTAGCAAATATACAATATATAGGCCTACATAGCAAATATACAATATATAGGCCTACATTAGCAAATATACAATATATAGGCCTACATTAGCAAATATACAATATATAGGCCTACATTAGCAAATATACAATATATAGGCCTACATTAGCAGATATACAATATATAGGCCTACATTAGCAAATATACAATATATAGGCCTACATTAGCAAATATACAATATATAGGCCTACATTAGCAGATATAAAATATATAGGCTGATTGAAACTGCAGAGCTAATCACTCTGCAGAGATATATATGCCTACAAGAGCACCTGTCATATAGATCGAGCTGTTGTACTGACAGGAACTGTTAGTGCTGGCTGATGTTGCAAAATGAACATATATAAAGTGAAATGCAGAGGGGGGATATATTACAGAGTGAAGGGGAGATTAGTTAACAGTATCAGTGTAATGAATGACTTGATAAGGTACCAAAAATAAATGGAACACTGTCTGCTAATATGAAATAAACTGGAATTGTAGGATGTTGCAAAAAATCCCTGTCGATATATCTGTGCCTTCAAGGGCACCTATCTCCTTGATAAACCGCTAAGCTAACTAGCTGATACTAGCTAATAGATGAACAAACTCCCCTGCAAGGCAAATGAAATATAAATGGAGTCTGATATCTGCATTCACTTGCAGTATATATGCGCTATATTTATTTATTTATAAAATATTTTACCAGGAAAGATGCATTGAGATTTTGCTCGTTTTCAAGTATGTCCTATATTAGCGCCTGCTGTAATGGTATTAACGGCAAAAGATCCCCAGTCTCAGAAAAAACCTCACTTAAATGAAATAAAGTATAGCAGAATCGAATTCCCAAAATCTAAAGTTAATCAAAGGCAGGAACGGAGGACTGGGGCTGAGACTGTCTGATACAATCTCAAGCACTGACGCACGTTTCGCAGATAAGGCAGCTTTTTCTACATGTACATATAAACACTCGATACATGCATACACACACAAACACACTGTCATTAGGTAGGTGGGAACTCATACTGTCAATTGCAAATTCTACAATTTGCTAGCGCAGGCATCGTGTAGAGAAAGGTCAGTGCCTACACTATGCGAACATAACCGACACCAAAAAATACAGCGTAGTCCCTAATTATGTAAACAGTGAAATAGTTCTGTTGATTATCTCTGATCCAGCATACTTTATGGATGTAGTACTGTTTTGGAATGCAAAGCAGGCAGGTGACATGGTAAGTGCAGCAAATCGGAGACACATAGAATAAATTCACCTAAAGATTTATGGAAGTAAGGAAGCAAAACTACCAAAGTCCTTTTTTTCCCAACAGCTTACACTGGTCAAATAGCTGAAGAATCACATGAGCGCCCAATGAAGACCCTCCTTTGAGCGCTGCCTAAACTGCGGGATCGGAATGTCTGCAATCATGTTTATGCATCACGTGCTTCGTCCATTCTGAGGATCACAAGCACAGTAAATCTACCTTGTATTGTAAGGATACACAGGGATGAAGATTCAAAGTGAATGCAAAGTAATTCTCTACATTCGGCTACCCCGAGCTTACATTTGAAATTCATTTTAAATCCTTAAATTAGAAAATAACCCTGAGGAGGCAGGAAAGAGATGACAGAGAGAAATAGATGACAAAGAGAAAGAGACAGGGGGAACCTAGTTAAATATAGCACTTTGTAAACCTTGGTATTTTTTCTCCTCTGATTGATCTACTGTTTATTCTATATACACCTGGAAAAATACTTCTAGATAAACTATTGTGATCTCGGTGTATATGTATATGGTTATACCCTCCCTCAGAACCGTCACAAAGGGTGCCCCAAGAGAGAAGCCTTCCTTGCCCCAAGAGAGAAGCCTTCCTTGCCCCAAGAAAGAAGCCTTCCTTGCCCCAAGAGAGAAGCCTTCCTTGCCCCAAGAAAGAAGCCTACCCTGTTATGGGTCATTAGACCGTTTTTCTTCACCATGCATTGTAGGAGTATGAGGGACAATGCATCTGCCAATATGTCTGGGGGATACGGAGATTTGGCATTTTAATTCATATTCCCGGATAGATCTGGTCCTGTGTGAATCTATACTCTTTCAAAAGATAAATAAGATTGTCCTCATCGAAATAACATGGTCAGTGTGGCGAAACCGACTTCGCCACTGTGAACTGGAGAAGCCTGGTTGCCCGCCTGCTGCCTTTGGACTATGGACCAGACTTTATGGGAATGTGATACCCCAGATAGCTATACCATGGAGCCTATTCATATAATGAAAGACTATGGGAAAGACTTTAGCTCCATGGCAATTGTACTGTGTGAATAGGATCTGCGCGCTATTCGGTAGTTTTGTGCGCGCAGATCCCAGCTATCTGGGGATAGGTGAAATGTCTGCGTGTTATGTGTAAAAGGTGAATTTATGTATTTTAAAGTGTTTTACTGTCTTTGTGCTCCCATGTGCTCAATGGAGTCTGTCTCTGTGCTGGAGATAATTGGATTACTTCTCCAGCACAGAGAAGGCTCTGTAAAAACCCATCTGAGCTGGAAAGCTAGGGGTTTTAAAAGATACTTTACTAACTTTTGAACCCCTGGTCTGATCCATGCCATTTTTTAATATGTTGTTCCCCTGAATGGATTGATTGTGGATATGTAATTTTGTGTGAATGTGATGTATGGTTTTGAAGTTATAAATATTGTGTAAAAAGTATATTTTAAACTGTATGAATAATGGGATTATGTGTCACACTAAGGGGAGGGGATGTGTGGGAGGTAACATCTATGTCATTGGTTATTTTATGCCTCCCCCTGGGTGTGGCCTGTATGTGTACTCTTGTAATAAAAGCCAGGCTGGATGTGCCAGTCCAGAGTTCCTGTTTAACCCTCAAAATGAAGTGTCGTCTCGTTCTTGGGGGGAATTGGATTGTAAGCTGACTGCCAGGAGTGTAAGCGGATTGTATGCTTTTCTTGTTCAGCTGTTCCAGTTCGGAGTGTTATCTTGTATCCAGTTCGGGAGTTTGGTGTTCTGCAGTAGCTGTGCCTGTCTCTCAAAAAGGGGATTATCGCCTAAACTGAGTTTATTCCCTTTTATGCTGAAACGGTCCGTTACAGTCAGATCACAACGCTATCTTCTGGGACATAAAGGATCAGGTGGAGATGAGGCCCCATACATTGTGGAGGCTCAATGAGAACCTTTTGGACTCGGATGATAATTGTAATTATATGAAAGAAATAACAAAGCTTTTCTTTGATGAAAATATAATCCCAGACATCTCACCCGAAAAAATATGGTGTACATATAAATGTGTTGTAAGGGGTCATTTGATCCAAATGGGTACTAGAGCTAAACGAGAAAAGGGTTTAACTATAGCAGATCTGTATATAGGCTAGCCCTTTCAATAGAGAATGAGATAAACAGGAAAACCCCTCTGAAAAATCAGCTCTCCGTATTGGTAATCTTAGAGAAGAAATAAATCAAAGACTATTAAACAACGTAAAGGCCAGCTTAAAAAAGCTCAATCGGGGGAGCGGGGCCTGAACGCAGAGCTGAGCAGATGCACACAAGCACAGCTCCTGCTCTGCACAATCTTTCACTCGACGAGACGACACAAATAAGCCCAGAAATGCGATCAAATGAGCTACCGACGGGTAAACGAAGTTAAACTGAACAGTTTAATACTTCACAAGAAGCAATCCAAGCCGGTTTGCCAGGATCCGCATCTGAGGCCTAGCATGAACAGCAGCCTGATTGCCGGGAGAGGCGGCCGATCTCCCGAGGCAGGGTTGGTACCGCTTTGCAGCTCTTCTGTTCCCCTGCTACCCCTCCTATGGACTGGCGGGGGATATCCCGGTCCCTGCTGGAGACTCAGATTTACCTACCACAGGGGGGACTGCAGTCCGGCGGCAAATCGCATGAGGCATCTAAGATGGCCACCAAGCCATGTCCTGAACACACTACAGAAGACCCAGGGCTCCAGCAATGGAGGCAGCGCTTCGAAGCCCGGTTTGACCAACTCTGCAGGGCCTTCTGGACGCGACTACAGCGCAAACCTTCCTCCCAAACCTCGCATGAAAAGCAGGGGCACGCACCAGAGGCTGCACGTCAGATCCACTCCGAGCACAGATCCATACAGAGGTATGCCTGCTTCGCCGCCCAAACACCCGGAGGGCCTCCCGCAAGCCCCAGGGCTCCAAAACCCAAGTACACGCTGGGCAAGGCACGGCCACATGGCCACCCACAAAGCCACTCACTTAGACAGAACGCCGGCAAAACTGCCGAATTGCATCCTAACAGAATGAGAAGAGTTTCTCCATTCGTGTTAGGATGCAATTCGGGACTTTGTTCGGATCGCATTTCATTCGAATGAATGAAACTCCGATCCTATTCGTGCTGTGGCTGCATCTTGGAGCCGCTTAGTAGATAACTCCCCCGCGGTATTAGGGAGTTATCTACTAAAAGGCTGAAATACCTAAATTGTTTTTTTCAGCCAAATGTACTAATACTAAGTAAACATTACTTAGTATTAGTAAATTCTCCCCCTACTCGATATACCGTGAGTAGGGGCATGTCTAGTAAACAGTGAGCAGCCTGTGGCTGCTAACTGTAAAAAAAAACCCAAAAAAACTATTGCCCCCACCCCTAAACGACGGGTGGGGGCCCTAAAGTACAATAAGGGGGGAGACCTATTGTCCTCCCCCTCTCTGGCCCCCACCACTGGGCGGTGGGTGGGGGCCATAATGATAATGTTGGGGGGGGACCGACTGTCCTCCAACCCCCCCCGGCCCCCACTACTTTGTAAATAAAATTAAACTTACCATTCAACGTCATCTTTTTTCTGAAATCTTAATTTTTCAGCCCCAAAAAAGGCCAAATCAAAATAGATTATACCCGTCGAACTTAAAATAAAATAAAAAACCAGAGCGCAAAAAAAAAAAAACAGACGAAAAAGTAAAAACCCGAGCGCCAAAAAAATTATCCATCTTCACCCATGGAGGGCTCCGCGCAGACTGAGCTCCGCAGGGCGGGGGAAGGCTTATAAAGCCTTGCCCCGCCCTGCAATTAGGCTAAGAACACTCTGATTGGTGGGTTTAAGCCAATCAGAGTGCTCTTTGTCATTTTACACAGCATGGGAAAATTCCAAAGAACTTTCCCACGCTGTGTAAAATGACACAGAGCACTGTGATTGGATGGCTTGAAATCCATCCAATCACAGTGCTCTGTGTCATTTTACACAGCGTGGGTAAATTCCAAAGAATTTTATTCCCCCCTCACTATTTTTTAGGGTGAGGGGGGTAGGTAGGGGCTTTTTTATTTGGGTGGGGGTGGGTGACTAGGGGCTTGGGGACCCCTAGTCACCTTTGATGGAGGGGGGGTTATTTGATTTAGGGTCCCCACCCGCCGCCCAGGGGTGGGGGCCGGGGGGGAAGGACAGTAGGTGACCCCCCATTATCATTATGGCCCCCACCCGCCACCCAGGGGTGGGGGCCAGGGGGAGGACAGTAGGTCCCCCCCCTCGTTATCTTTATGGCCCCCACCCGCCGCCCAGGGGTGGGAGCTGGGGGGAGGAGGACAGTAGGTTCCCCCCCCTCATTATCATCATGGCCCCCACCCGCCGCCCAGGGGTGGGAGCTGGGGGGAGGAGGACAGTAGGTTCCCCCCCCTCATTATCATTATGGCCCCCACCCGCCGCCCAGGGGTGGGAGCCGGGGGGGGGAGGACAGTAGGTCCCCCCCCCATTATCATTATGGCCCCCACCCGCCGCCCAGGGGTGGGAGCTGGGGGGAGGAGGACAGTAGGTCCCCCCCATTATCATTATGGCCCCCACCCGCCGCCCAGGGGTGGGGGCCGGGGGGAGGACAGTAGGTCCCCCCCCTCGTTATCTTTATGGCCCCCACCTGCCGCCCAGGGGTGGGAGCTGGGGGAAGGAGGACAGTAGGTCCCCCCCCCTCATTATCATTATGGCCCCCACCCGCCGCCCAGGGGTGGGAGCTGGGGGAGGAGGACAGTAGGTTCCCCCCCCTCATTATCACTATGGTCCCCACCCGCCGCCCAGGGGTGGGAGCCGGGGGGGAGGACAGTAGGTCGTCCCCCTCATTATCATTATGGCCCCCACCCGCTGCACAGGGGTGGGGGCCTGGGGGGGAGGACAGTAGGTCCCCCCCCCTCATTATCATTATGGCCGCCGCCCAGGGGTGGGGGCCAGGGGGGGAAGACAGTAGGTCCCCCCCCTCATTATCATTATGGCCGCCGCCCAGGGGTGGGGGCCGGGGGGGAGGACAGTAGGTCCCCCCCCTCATTATCATTATGGCCCCCACCCGCCGCACAGGGGTGGGGGCCGGGGGGAAGGACAGTAGGTCCCCCCCCTCATTATCATTATGGCCGCCACCCAGGGGTGGGGGCCGGGGGGGGGAGGACAGTAGGTCCCCCCCCCTCATTATCATTATGGCCCACATCCGCTGCTCAAGGGTGGGGGCGGGGGGGAGGACAGTAGGTCCCCATCCCCCCATTGTAATTTATGGCCCCCACCCACCGCGCAGGAGTGGGGGCTGGATAGTAGGGATTTTATTTTACAGTGAGCAGCCACTGGCTGCTCACTGTTTAGTGGACATGCCCCTACTCGCGGTATAGCGAGTAGGGGCATTGGGGAGATTTTATTCTCCCTTATGTTATTTTGGGGGTCATATTGACCCCCATAGATTGAGGGGGGAGGACATGGGGGAATTAGGAAGTGGTGGGGAGCACAGCTCCATGCCGCTTCTATCTTTACATTTTACAAGGAGGGAGCTGCACGCCGGTAGCTCCCTCCTTGTAATAAACTGAAGGAACAAGCGAACACAGTGTTAGTTTGTTCGTCTGATTTTTCTATTCATTCATTCCTCAGGGATTGTCACTTGGACAAAACGCGTCGGATTACACCACTTGGAGGACTTACTTTTGATGCTGTCGATACCACCTTAGAGTGGATTTCATGCTGTTTTATTTGGACCCTTCTGTAAGTGCATTTGTAAAATAAATCCTTTGACGTTCAATTCAATCTGCACTATCATTTGGTTTCTTTTATTTTACAAGCTCTAAAGAAGATCTTTGCTCCATATACTTTTGAAGATTGCTTCTGACTGAGGATGATGGGCTTGATATTCACTGTTATCTTGTGAGTTCCATAAATCATCCTGCGTGTCTTGATATTTTTATTCTGTAATACACTATGTGCGATTTATTTATTTTTATATAGATATCGCCCACTTCGCTATTATAAGGTTGTATATATATTTTTTTATATCTGCACCTTAGAAGTGTTCATCTCTTGTTTTGCATTCCTACTTCCTATTTTATTACATTATTGTTTTGGTGTTTCTAGAGGGCACACTATTTAGTAGGTTTGCTGTTTGTTGTCTTTTAGTGGTTGGGTATTTTTATTGCCTGTATCTTCCAAACTACTGAACGGATCTGGGTGAATTTTGGATATGTGGTTCACCCAGATCCCCCGGTTCTGAGGATATACTTATACTTATACTTAATATTTTTTTTTATATGGGGTTATTGCATGTTTTGGGGACCCTGTGATGTGTTTTATAAAACTGTATTCCTCTGCCTGTGATAATGAGATTACCCATTGTGTTCAGTAATCATGTTACAGGCAGAGGGGAGGATTTTTTGTGGGATTGTCTGTGTGTTTTGTACGGATTGATTGGTTGTTTTGTAAAACCCTGTGGGCTGTACTATGTTTGTGGATTGGGAATAAAAGAGACTGTATGTGCCAGTACAGTTAGATTCTGCTTGACCCTCAAAACGAAGTGTCGTCTCGTTATTGGGGGAATTGGATTGTATGCTGACTGCCAGGAGTGTAAACCTTTCTTATGGTTTTTCCTGTTCGGCTGTTTCCAGGTTCGTGTAGTTTGCAGTTCGGGAGATTGGTGCTTACAGTAGCTGCCTGTGTATCTGGAAAGGAGGATATCGCCTAAACTGTTTTTTAGTCTCTTGTGGGCGAAACGGTCCGTTACAATTGGTGGCAAGCGGCGGGATCATTCCCACAGCCCAGAAGGACAGCTACAAGGTAACACCATTCCCTGGATTTACAAATTGAGGGTAACGCTATTATCCTTACAAAGGAACTCAGAAAATGGAGGAGAAGTTTCAAGATATAGAAAGAAAGAGGCTACTGGTCGGCAACTCGAAACACCGATTGCCCTCCAAATAGACCTTATATCCTTAAATTTACAAAAAGGCTTGTGCTGCAGGTACCCACTAGAGGGAGTCTTTGCATGCAGTTAGCCAAAACAAAAAACTCTTTAATAGTCCCTCTTGAGGAAGAAAGCAAAAACGTGATTATATGTACAAGTGTGAAGTTAAAATAGAGGACCTAGTGGGGTACGGGTCATAGCTATGCCTGGCTGTTGCTTATAGCGGACACAAGGGCTAAGGAGATATAAGTGTGGCTTCAAACATATGCCGAATACTCCATTAGAATAATTGTGTCGAAAAGACCAAGATTACAGAGTGTGCAGCAACAGTTGCTAGAGCGTCTGATTATATTTTGTATCAAAGTGGTGGAAACTGCAAAAATGTATACCCAAAAATGCAAAATATAAATACGATAGAATACCCAGAAAACACCAAAGATATATACAATAATACTTTAGTATATATTTAGGTAGATTGTTTTAGATATTACTTGTTGTATGAGACAAGGGTACAGTTGTGAAGGGTATAAAACTGTAGATGGCTTAACCCCTTAAGGACACATGACATGTGTGATATGTCATGATTCCCTTTTATTCCAGAAGTTTGGTCCTTAAGGGGTTAAAGGCTGTAGATTACAATATAGTTGTACCTTAAATTGCCATAAAACTTTTTATCCCTTGCAAAGATGTGAAAACAGGCTCTAAATATCTCGTTAGAATATACAATCGATATATATCACGATGTGAAAATATCTGGAGATAATTTAAGAGCTGTTGGGTTACAAATGCAGTTCAAACTGTTAATATACCTTTAAATGCCATAAATAAAATTCAGTGCAAAAAGCAAATCTTAATTGTTAAGGCAGAAGGTATATGCAAATCCATGTTCAATCATATAGGAAAGCATAAAAATGAATAATGTAACAATATGTACTTAGATGCCTAAACAGCTAAATGTGATTTGGGGGTAGGAGTCCCTAGCATCTTGTACATATCGCATACATATATATTCATATATATTCAAATGGTCTTGAACGTGCTCAGGATCATAGAGATGACACAGCCCCAGAATTGTCCAAACAAAGAAGTTTTAAAAGGTAAAGATGAATCCGCTCATGGTGAGCTGCTCAACGTGCGTTTCGGCGATACCAGTCGCCTTTGTCAAGAGCCGTTTACAGAGTGGATGGCGCCTCTTTTTAAATGAGTCTTAGGACTTCCCCCCAGTATGACGTTGAACTCCCTGTCTAATCGGAAAGTCCGTACGGACGGGAGGGGGCGGGGTAATCCCTTCAATTGATACATGGTCTAGATTGCAGTTAACCCTAAACGGGAAAACAAGTGCTGGAATGAATCAGACACTGATTCAAACACTAAGTACAGATAGCAATATTGGGACCCTGTTGTAAGTTTATAGAGATATAAAAGTCGTCCAACATAAACGAACGGATGGATTAAGTACTTAAAAAGGGCTGTAAAGATTTTACAATATGTAAACCAAAGTACATCCAATTAGTATACAGGACGATATTATTCTATAATAGGCATACAGTTGCCATGATTAGGGATCGAACTGGAAGTTCAAAAGAGGCATAAATAAATGTTCATTATAAATGGAAAAGAAGTAATAAGCATTCTAACATGCAGAGAAACTAGGAGAAATTGTTTGAATGGACGTGTTGTGTTGACAGTTGTTGTTAGAGGGTTAATAAAGATTAACCTTAGATGAAATAAAATAAGAAAAAGGGAATTTTAAACCAAACTAATGAACTTATAGATATATATGCAGGGTATTTACATAGTGTGAACAGTGTAGAGTTTGCAAAATAACTTGACAGGATATATGAATTAGGATATTTAGATAAAGGGGGCAAAAGAAAATCCTTCATTGAGACCTTTTGAGTGTAGTGTTATAAGTTGAAAAATCCAAAAACTTTCCCGTTGTCTCAGAAAGCGGTCATAGTTACCCCTACGTCTATCCTTCCGGACCAATTCTAATCCACAGAAACGAAGTCCCTGTGGGTTACCAGCATGGACTTCCTTTAGATGACGACCTATGGGGGTATCAACGAGCAGTTTAGGTGATCTGACATGCTCTTTGATACGCTCCTTGAAGGGTCTAAAGGTTTTTCCCACGTATTGTAAGTGGCAAGAACATGTGAGGAGATATACTAAACCCGCGGTATTGCAATTGAAAAAAGATTTGATCTTAAACGATCTTTTTCCGGTGCTATCGGAGATGGTTTTGGAGTCCCGTTTAATGAACTTACAAGCCACACAATGGCCACATTGATATGATCCCACCGTGGTATTGTGTAGCCAGGTACGTACAGGGGGGGAGTGAAAATGACTCGGAACGAGAATGTTTCTGAGGTTTTTCCCTCTACGGGCGGTCATTTCGACTCTAGGTCCCAAAACCCTTTTTAGGTGGGTATCGTCCAAAAGGCACGGCCAGAACTTCTGAAAAACAGTTCTGACGGCCTCCCAGCCTGAATCAAATGTGGCTATCAAACGTGGTGGTTGCAGTTTAGTGGAGAACTCCACCTTCTTGGGTAATAGAAGGCTATTCCTATCTGCCTCTAGAGCTCTTTTGTAAGCCTGTTTGAGGCATTTGTTCGGATAGCCCTTGTCCCTAAACTGCTGTCGTAGTGCATCAGCTTGTACTTTGAATTCTTCGATACTGCTGCAATTTCTGCGGGCTCTAATATATTGTCCGGTGGGGATCCCCCGTTTGAGTGGTTGGGGGTGAAAACTTTCCCACCGTAGGAGGCTATTGGAGGATGTAGGTTTTTTGTATAGTGTGGTGCTGATGGAGTCTCCCCTTAATGTAATTGTGAGGTCTAAAAAATTCAGTGTATCTCCCCCAAATTCCGATGTAAAAAATAAATTCAGGTTATTAGTGTTGAGAAGTGATACAAAGTTTTTGAATAGATCCTCGCTGCCTGTCCATAAGACCAATATGTCGTCAATATAGCGAGCCCAATGATGGATAAAGGGTCTAAATGGTGCAAAGGCTGAATTTGTCGCCACAACTACTTCCTCCCACCAGCCCAGATGAAGGTTGGCATACGATGGGGCACAAGCCGTCCCCATCGCAGTGCCTTGTATCTGATGATAGAATTTCTCGTTAAAGAGGAAGTAGTTGTGGCTAAGGATAAATTCAAGGAGCTCTAGAGTAAAAAGGGAATGGTCACTAAAGGCAGGGCCCCTTTTATCCAGGAAATGTTTCACATGTTGGATACCCCCCTTGTGTGGAATCGAGGAGTATAGAGCCTCCACATCGAGGCTGCAGAGTGACACAGACTCAGGGATTTCTAAACTTGAGAGGCGGACCAAAGTCTGCTTGGTATCTTGTATGTACGAGGGTAATTTTTCCACAAATGGGCGGAGAACCCTATCAAGATAGATACTGCCATTCTGGGTGAGGTTGTCAACACCGGATACTATAGGGCGTCCGGGGAGATTAGTTTGATTTTTATGGACTTTGGGCAGGCAGTAGAAGGTAGCTATCCTAGGTAGTTTGTTAAGAATAAAATCATATTCCTCCCTGGATAGCACCCCTCTACTGCGGCCCATATCCAAAATCACTCGATAGTCCTGAAGAAATGTATTCGTAGGATCTTTTTCAAGAGGTTGGTATGTGTCTCTGTTTTCAAGTATCTTAAGAGACATCTTGATATAATCAGTGGTGTTTAAAATGACAATATTCCCTCCCTTGTCGGCTGGTTTGATAGTGATTGTAGTATCCCCTTTGAGTGCTTGCAGGGCTTTGTTCTCCGATCTTGTAAGGTTCATGTTTGGCTGTATATCCAAATCCTTCTGGTGAATATTATCAATAGCAAATTTCACTGATTCTAGAAAAAATTCAATATTTTTGAAGCTACCCAGATTCGGTGTAAATCGACTCGGGGGTTTCAAATTTGTCTGGTAGGTAATGGTATCAGTGTCATTCTCGTCAAGGAGAGATATCAGAGTCATTAGACACTCATAGTCCTTGTCAAGAATGCCTAGATCTTTTAGTTTTTTATCCAGTTTGATTTGGTGATATTTGCATAAAGCAAGTTTTCTAGCAAATAGATGTAAATCTTTTACCCATATGAACTTATTAAAGGGTGGAACAGGCACAAAGGAGAGGCCCTTCGATAAAACACTTGTTTCCTGAGGGGTTAGAGGGTGCATGGAGAGGTTGATAATTTGGAGTTTATTTGTCAGTACCGTCGTCTCCTTATGGTGCTTCTCCCCCCCGGCCCCTGTTTCGTGTGTAATATGGGGGTTGGCGTGGTATGGGGTCGTCCAAGTGGCCCATCTCTAAAAAATTCACCCCTTTTTTCAAAATGCCCCTAGAGCTACCCTGGTTAGAGGTGTTAGAGTCAGAATCTGATGGACAGACTTGTGTCCGTGATCTGTTCTCCGAATCATTATCGGATGAGTCATAGTCCGAAGTTAGTGCGTTTTCGGAGTTGGTTCTTAGGCGGCGTTTGAACGTACTATAGACGTTGCCGGTCTCATAATCTTTCAGATCCCTTTTTAGACCTCACAATTACATTAAGGGGAGACTCCATCAGCACCACACTATACAAAAAACCTACATCCTCCAATAGCCTCCTACGGTGGGAAAGTTTTCACCCCCAACCACTCAAACGGGGGATCCCCACCGGACAATATATTAGAGCCCGCAGAAATTGCAGCAGTATCGAAGAATTCAAAGTACAAGCTGATGCACTACGACAGCAGTTTAGGGACAAGGGCTATCCGAACAAATGCCTCAAACAGGCTTACAAAAGAGCTCTAGAGGCAGATAGGAATAGCCTTCTATTACCCAAGAAGGTGGAGTTCTCCACTAAACTGCAACCACCACGTTTGATAGCCACATTTGATTCAGGCTGGGAGGCCGTCAGAACTGTTTTTCAGAAGTTCTGGCCGTGCCTTTTGGACGATACCCACCTAAAAAGGGTTTTGGGACCTAGAGTCGAAATGACCGCCCGTAGAGGGAAAAACCTCAGAAACATTCTCGTTCCGAGTCATTTTCACTCCCCCCCTGTACGTACCTGGCTACACAATACCACGGTGGGATCATATCAATGTGGCCATTGTGTGGCTTGTAAGTTCATTAAACGGGACTCCAAAACCATCTCCGATAGCACCGGAAAAAGATCGTTTAAGATCAAATCTTTTTTCAATTGCAATACCGCGGGTTTAGTATATCTCCTCACATGTTCTTGCCACTTACAATACGTGGGAAAAACCTTTAGACCCTTCAAGGAGCGTATCAAAGAGCATGTCAGATCACCTAAACTGCTCGTTGATACCCCCATAGGTCGTCATCTAAAGGAAGTCCATGCTGGTAACCCACAGGGACTTCGTTTCTGTGGATTAGAATTGGTCCGGAAGGATAGACGTAGGGGTAACTATGACCGCTTTCTGAGACAACGGGAAAGTTTTTGGATTTTTCAACTTAAAACACTACACCCAAAAGGTCTCAATGAAGGATTTTCTTTTGCCCCCTTTATCTAAATATCCTAATTCATATATCCTGTCAAGTTATTTTGCAAACTCTACACTGTTCACACTATGTAAATACCCTGCATATATATCTATAAGTTCATTAGTTTGGTTTAAAATTCCCTTTTTCTTATTTTATTTCATCTAAGGTTAATCTTTATTAACCCTCTAACAACAACTGTCAACACAACACGTCCATTCAAACAATTTCTCCTAGTTTCTCTGCATGTTAGAATGCTTATTACTTCTTTTCCATTTATAATGAACATTTATTTATGCCTCTTTTGAACTTCCAGTTCGATCCCTAATCATGGCAACTGTATGCCTATTATAGAATAATATCGTCCTGTATACTAATTGGATGTACTTTGGTTTACATATTGTAAAATCTTTACAGCCCTTTTTAAGTACTTAATCCATCCGTTCGTTTATGTTGGACGACTTTTATATCTCTATAAACTTACAACAGGGTCCCAATATTGCTATCTGTACTTAGTGTTTGAATCAGTGTCTGATTCATTCCAGCACTTGTTTTCCCGTTTAGGGTTAACTGCAATCTAGACCATGTATCAATTGAAGGGATTACCCCGCCCCCTCCCGTCCGTACGGACTTTCCGATTAGACAGGGAGTTCAACGTCATACTGGGGGGAAGTCCTAAGACTCATTTAAAAAGAGGCGCCATCCACTCTGTAAACGGCTCTTGACAAAGGCGACTGGTATCGCCGAAACGCGCGTTGAGCAGCTCACCATGAGCGGATTCATCTTTACCTTTTAAAACTTCTTTGTTTGGACAATTCTGGGGCTGTGTCATCTCTATGATCCTGAGCACGTTCAAGACCATTTGAATATATATGAATATATATGTATGCGATATGTACAAGATGCTAGGGACTCCTACCCCCAAATCACATTTAGCTGTTTAGGCATCTAAGTACATATTGTTACATTATTCATTTTTATGCTTTCCTATATGATTGAACATGGATTTGCATATACCTTCTGCCTTAACAATTAAGATTTGCTTTTTGCACTGAATTTTATTTATGGCATTTAAAGGTATATTAACAGTTTGAACTGCATTTGTAACCCAACAGCTCTTAAATTATCTCCAGATATTTTCACATCGTGATATATATCGATTGTATATTCTAACGAGATATTTAGAGCCTGTTTTCACATCTTTGCAAGGGATAAAAAGTTTTATGGCAATTTAAGGTACAACTATATTGTAATCTACAGCCTTTAAGCCATCTACAGTTTTATACCCTTCACAACTGTACCCTTGTCTCATACAACAAGTAATATCTAAAACAATCTACCTAAATATATACTAAAGTATTATTGTATATATCTTTGGTGTTTTCTGGGTATTCTATCGTATTTATATTTTGCATTTTTGGGTATACATTTTTGCAGTTTCCACCACTTTGATACAAAATATAATCAGACGCTCTAGCAACTGTTGCTGCACACTCTGTAATCTTGGTCTTTTCGACACAATTATTCTAATGGAGTATTCGGCATATGTTTGAAGCCACACTTATATCTCCTTAGCCCTTGTGTCCGCTATAAGCAACAGCCAGGCATAGCTATGACCCGTACCCCACTAGGTCCTCTATTTTAACTTCACACCTGTACATATAATCACGTTTTTGCTTTCTTCCTCAAGAGGGACTATTAAAGAGTTTTTTGTTTTGGCTAACTGCATGCAAAGACTCCCTCTAGTGGGTACCTGCAGCACAAGCCTTTTTGTAAATTTAAGGATATAAGGTCTATTTGGAGGGCAATCCGTGTTTCGAGTTGCCGACCAGTAGCCTCTTTCTTTCTATATATTTCAAGGGGTTAAGCCCCACTATATCCTATAACCACCACAACATTGGCGGATGGATTATATCCATTTCCTCCCAGTGGTTGTTCTTTATCTAATTTTTCAGGTTTCAATACCTAGGTTGTGTAAAAACTGTGTGTGTTTGACTATTTAATTTGGGCGTTTAACCATCATTTACAACAACTATGGCAGGTTTTCTTGCTAATAAACTAGACAGCACAATGTGGTGCAAAGATGCCGAAAAAGTTTTTTCCAACGAATTATTGGAAAATATGGAGGTTCCCTCTGATATTCATCAGAGCTTTAACAAACTTAACAAAACCTATAAACAACAAATAAGGGCTAGTTGGGAGATTTCCTCCTTGGATTTCTATCTAAAAAAGAGTATGATTCCAAGAGGGCTTAGAGTCCACACGGTTCCCTCCTCCCATGCTGAAAACCAAGAAATGGTTAAGGAATGGGAAGTAGCAGCAGGACTTTGTTCCAATACATTTATGCAAATTATCTGTAAATATGAAAAACTTAAACTGGAGGCTACCGATAAACAACTTGAATCTGAACTGAGTAATATCCATCAATTTCAGTCTGACCCCACATTTAATCAATTAGAACTTAAACTGAAGCAGAACTTAGACAAATATCAACAAGTGATTAAAGTTAGAAAACATCAAAAATTTCTAAGGGATCTGAAAGATTATGAGACCGGCAACGTCTATAGTACGTTCAAACGCCGCCTAAGAACCAACTCCGAAAACGCACTAACTTCGGACTATGACTCATCCGATAATGATTCGGAGAACAGATCACGGACACAAGTCTGTCCATCAGATTCTGACTCTAACACCTCTAACCAGGGTAGCTCTAGGGGCATTTTGAAAAAAGGGGTGAATTTTTTAGAGATGGGCCACTTGGACGACCCCATACCACGCCAACCCCCATATTACACACGAAACAGGGGCCGGGGGGGGAGAAGCACCATAAGGAGACGACGGTACTGACAAATAAACTCCAAATTATCAACCTCTCCATGCACCCTCTAACCCCTCAGGAAACAAGTGTTTTATCGAAGGGCCTCTCCTTTGTGCCTGTTCCACCCTTTAATAAGTTCATATGGGTAAAAGATTTACATCTATTTGCTAGAAAACTTGCTTTATGCAAATATCACCAAATCAAACTGGATAAAAAACTAAAAGATCTAGGCATTCTTGACAAGGACTATGAGTGTCTAATGACTCTGATATCTCTCCTTGACGAGAATGACACTGATACCATTACCTACCAGACAAATTTGAAACCCCCGAGTCGATTTACACCGAATCTGGGTAGCTTCAAAAATATTGAATTTTTTCTAGAATCAGTGAAATTTGCTATTGATAATATTCACCAGAAGGATTTGGATATACAGCCAAACATGAACCTTACAAGATCGGAGAACAAAGCCCTGCAAGCACTCAAAGGGGATACTACAATCACTATCAAACCAGCCGACAAGGGAGGGAATATTGTCATTTTAAACACCACTGATTATATCAAGATGTCTCTTAAGATACTTGAAAACAGAGACACATACCAACCTCTTGAAAAAGATCCTACGAATACATTTCTTCAGGACTATCGAGTGATTTTGGATATGGGCCGCAGTAGAGGGGTGCTATCCAGGGAGGAATATGATTTTATTCTTAACAAACTACCTAGGATAGCTACCTTCTACTGCCTGCCCAATGTCCATAAAAATCAAACTAATCCCCCCGGACGCCCTATAGTATCCGGTGTTGACAACCTCACCCAGAATGGCAGTATCTATCTTGATAGGGTTCTCCGCCCATTTGTGGAAAAATTACCCTCGTACATACAAGATACCAAGCAGACTTTGGTCCGCCTCTCAAGTTTAGAAATCCCTGAGTCTGTGTCACTCTGCAGCCTCGATGTGGAGGCTCTATACTCCTCGATTCCACACAAGGGGGGTATCCAACATGTGAAACATTTCCTGGATAAAAGGGGCCCTGCCTTTAGTGACCATTCCCTTTTTACTCTAGAGCTCCTTGAATTTATCCTTAGCCACAACTACTTCCTCTTTAACGAGAAATTCTATCATCAGATACAAGGCACTGCGATGGGGACGGCTTGTGCCCCATCGTATGCCAACCTTCATCTGGGCTGGTGGGAGGAAGTAGTTGTGGCGACAAATTCAGCCTTTGCACCATTTAGACCCTTTATCCATCATTGGGCTCGCTATATTGACGACATATTGGTCTTATGGACAGGCAGCGAGGATCTATTCAAAAACTTTGTATCACTTCTCAACACTAATAACCTGAATTTATTTTTTACATCGGAATTTGGGGGAGATACACTGAATTTTTTAGACCTCACAATTACATTAAGGGGAGACTCCATCAGCACCACACTATACAAAAAACCTACATCCTCCAATAGCCTCCTACGGTGGGAAAGTTTTCACCCCCAACCACTCAAACGGGGGATCCCCACCGGACAATATATTAGAGCCCGCAGAAATTGCAGCAGTATCGAAGAATTCAAAGTACAAGCTGATGCACTACGACAGCAGTTTAGGGACAAGGGCTATCCGAACAAATGCCTCAAACAGGCTTACAAAAGAGCTCTAGAGGCAGATAGGAATAGCCTTCTATTACCCAAGAAGGTGGAGTTCTCCACTAAACTGCAACCACCACGTTTGATAGCCACATTTGATTCAGGCTGGGAGGCCGTCAGAACTGTTTTTCAGAAGTTCTGGCCGTGCCTTTTGGACGATACCCACCTAAAAAGGGTTTTGGGACCTAGAGTCGAAATGACCGCCCGTAGAGGGAAAAACCTCAGAAACATTCTCGTTCCGAGTCATTTTCACTCCCCCCCTGTACGTACCTGGCTACACAATACCACGGTGGGATCATATCAATGTGGCCATTGTGTGGCTTGTAAGTTCATTAAACGGGACTCCAAAACCATCTCCGATAGCACCGGAAAAAGATCGTTTAAGATCAAATCTTTTTTCAATTGCAATACCGCGGGTTTAGTATATCTCCTCACATGTTCTTGCCACTTACAATACGTGGGAAAAACCTTTAGACCCTTCAAGGAGCGTATCAAAGAGCATGTCAGATCACCTAAACTGCTCGTTGATACCCCCATAGGTCGTCATCTAAAGGAAGTCCATGCTGGTAACCCACAGGGACTTCGTTTCTGTGGATTAGAATTGGTCCGGAAGGATAGACGTAGGGGTAACTATGACCGCTTTCTGAGACAACGGGAAAGTTTTTGGATTTTTCAACTTAAAACACTACACCCAAAAGGTCTCAATGAAGGATTTTCTTTTGCCCCCTTTATCTAAATATCCTAATTCATATATCCTGTCAAGTTATTTTGCAAACTCTACACTGTTCACACTATGTAAATACCCTGCATATATATCTATAAGTTCATTAGTTTGGTTTAAAATTCCCTTTTTCTTATTTTATTTCATCTAAGGTTAATCTTTATTAACCCTCTAACAACAACTGTCAACACAACACGTCCATTCAAACAATTTCTCCTAGTTTCTCTGCATGTTAGAATGCTTATTACTTCTTTTCCATTTATAATGAACATTTATTTATGCCTCTTTTGAACTTCCAGTTCGATCCCTAATCATGGCAACTGTATGCCTATTATAGAATAATATCGTCCTGTATACTAATTGGATGTACTTTGGTTTACATATTGTAAAATCTTTACAGCCCTTTTTAAGTACTTAATCCATCCGTTCGTTTATGTTGGACGACTTTTATATCTCTATAAACTTACAACAGGGTCCCAATATTGCTATCTGTACTTAGTGTTTGAATCAGTGTCTGATTCATTCCAGCACTTGTTTTCCCGTTTAGGGTTAACTGCAATCTAGACCATGTATCAATTGAAGGGATTACCCCGCCCCCTCCCGTCCGTACGGACTTTCCGATTAGACAGGGAGTTCAACGTCATACTGGGGGGAAGTCCTAAGACTCATTTAAAAAGAGGCGCCATCCACTCTGTAAACGGCTCTTGACAAAGGCGACTGGTATCGCCGAAACGCGCGTTGAGCAACTCACCATGAGCGGATTCATCTTTACCTTTTAAAACTTCTTTGTTTGGACAATTCTGGGGCTGTGTCATCTCTATGATCCTGAGCACGTTCAAGACCATTTGAATATATATGAATATATATGTATGCGATATGTACAAGATGCTAGGGACTCCTACCCCCAAATCACATTTAGCTGTTTAGGCATCTAAGTACATATTGTTACATTATTCATTTTTATGCTTTCCTATATGATTGAACATGGATTTGCATATACCTTCTGCCTTAACAATTAAGATTTGCTTTTTGCACTGAATTTTATTTATGGCATTTAAAGGTATATTAACAGTTTGAACTGCATTTGTAACCCAACAGCTCTTAAATTATCTCCAGATATTTTCACATCGTGATATATATCGATTGTATATTCTAACGAGATATTTAGAGCCTGTTTTCACATCTTTGCAAGGGATAAAAAGTTTTATGGCAATTTAAGGTACAACTATATTGTAATCTACAGCCTTTAAGCCATCTACAGTTTTATACCCTTCACAACTGTACCCTTGTCTCATACAACAAGTAATATCTAAAACAATCTACCTAAATATATACTAAAGTATTATTGTATATATCTTTGGTGTTTTCTGGGTATTCTATCGTATTTATATTTTGCATTTTTGGGTATACATTTTTGCAGTTTCCACCACTTTGATACAAAATATAATCAGACGCTCTAGCAACTGTTGCTGCACACTCTGTAATCTTGGTCTTTTCGACACAATTATTCTAATGGAGTATTCGGCATATGTTTGAAGCCACACTTATATCTCCTTAGCCCTTGTGTCCGCTATAAGCAACAGCCAGGCATAGCTATGACCCGTACCCCACTAGGTCCTCTATTTTAACTTCACACTTGTACATATAATCACGTTTTTGCTTTCTTCCTCAAGAGGGACTATTAAAGAGTTTTTTGTTTTGGCTAACTGCATGCAAATACTCCCTCTAGTGGGTACCTGCAGCACAAGCCTTTTTGTAAATTTAAGGATATAAGGTCTATTTGGAGGGCAATCCGTGTTTCGAGTTGCCGACCAGTAGCCTCTTTCTTTCTATATATTTCAAGGGGTTAAGCCCCACTATATCCTATAACCACCACAACATTGGCGGATGGATTATATCCATTTCCTCCCAGTGGTTGTTCTTTATCTGAAGTTTCAAGATAGATTGTACAGTTACGTATCCCTGGGGTCTGGAGCAGTCTCAGAGGAGGACATGTTGAGGTACAGAGAGATGGCCAGAGCCGAGTTGTGGGACGAAGAGAAAGTACAGTATTCGCGAGGGGATCGGCGCCGCAGCAGAAGGCAGCGAATCCTGGCTCGAATGGCAGAGCGGATGCCCCTCCTGAGAAAACAGACCGAAGAAGCGTGGGTGACTAGACTCGAGATTCTAGTATATGGAGAACTGGTGCTTGACGACGCATACCAGGCGATACAGTGGTACGCAGCTCAGTGTGTCCCCGAGATGGCAGAGTATGAGTTCCCAGAGGGTGGAGATTACGCTGGCCCTGGCCTATTTTGGGATAATATTGACGATGAGGACTTTGGGAAAGCTACCGACTCTCGTTTTTGGGACCTGTGTTATGACCGAGAAGACATGCTGGGTCTCCCTAGCGCTGTTGATCTCGAGGCAGACCTACGGTATTTGGTCGCCAAGGAATGTGACCTGGAGTGGGATTACCTGCGACTCATCAATGAGGCCCGGGAAGAGACAACCGGTCCTCGTTGCCAACAGCAACCAGCGGTACCCGAGGTAGCGGACCTCCTAGACTGGTCCTGCGAGGATCCCCAGCGGCAGTATATATCCCAGGGAGCTGAAGGTGCCGTCCTTCCTCCCCAGCGGCAGAGTGAGTTACAGGGAGCCAAAGGTGCCGTCCTTCCTCCCCAGCGGCAGTGTGTGTCCCAGGGAGCTGAAGGTACCGTCCTTCCTCTGCAGCGGCAGAGTAAGTCCCAGGGAGCTGAAGGTGTCGTCCTTCCTCCCCAGCGGCAGTGTGTATCCCAGGGAGCCTAAGGTGTCATCCTTCCTCCCCAGCGGCAGTGTGTATCCCAGGGAGCTGAAGGTACCATCCTTCCTCCGCAGCGGCAGAGTAAGTCCCAGGGAGCTGAAGGTGTCGCCCTTCCTCCCCAGCGGCAGTGTGTATCCCAGGGAGCCAAAGGTGTCATCCTTCCTCCCCAGCGGCAGTGTGTACCCCAGGGAGCTGAAGGTGTTGTCCTTCCTCCCCAGCGGCAGTGTGAGTCCCAGGGAGCTGAAGGTGCCGTCCTTCCTCACCAGCGGCAGTGTGAATCCCAGGGAGCTGAAGGTGCCATCCTTCCTCCCCAGCGGCAGTGTGTATCCCAGGGAGCTGAAGGTGTCGTCCTTCCTCCCCAGCGGCAGTGTGTATCCCAGGGAGCGGAAGGTGTCGTCCTTCCTCCCCAGCGGCAGTGTGTATCCCAGGGAGCTGAAGGTGTCGTCCTTCCTCCCCAGCGGCAGTGTGTGTCCCAGGGAGCTGAAGGTGTCGTCCTTCCTCCCCAGAGGCAGTGGGTATCCCAGGGAGCTGTAGGTGTCGTCCTTCCTCCCCAGCGGCAGAGTAAGTCCCAGGGAGCTGAAGGTGTCGTCCTTCCTCCCCAGCGGCAGTGTGTATCCCAGGGAGCCAAAGGTGTCATCCTTCCTCCCCAGCGGCAGTGTGAGTCCCAGGGAGCTGAAGGTGTCGTCCTTCCTCCCCAGCGGCAGTGTGTATCCCAGGGAGCCTAAGGTGTCATCCTTCCTCCCCAGCGGCAGTGTGTATCCCAGGGAGCTGAAGGTACCATCCTTCCTCCGCAGCGGCAGAGTAAGTCCCAGGGAGCTGAAGGTGTCGTCCTTCCTCCCCAGCGGCAGTGTGTATCCCAGGGAGCCAAAGGTGTCATCCTTCCTCCCCAGCGGCAGTGTGTACCCCAGGGAGCTGAAGGTGTTGTCCTTCCTCCCCAGCGGCAGTGTGAGTCCCAGGGAGCTGAAGGTGCCGTCCTTCCTCACCAGCGGCAGTGTGAATCCCAGGGAGCTGAAGGTGCCGTCCTTCCTCCCCAGCGGCAGTGTGTATCCCAGGGAGCTGAAGGTGTCGTCCTTCCTCCCCAGCGGCAGTGTGTATCCCAGGGAGCGGAAGGTGTCGTCCTTCCTCCCCAGCGGCAGTATGTATCCCAGGGAGCTGAAGGTGTCGTCCTTCCTTCCCAGCGGCAGTGTGTGTCCCAGGGAGCTGAAGGTGTCGTCCTTCCTCCCCAGAGGCAGTGTGTATCCCAGGGAGCTGAAGGTGTCGTCCTTCCTCCCCAGCGGCAGAGTAAGTCCCAGGGAGCTGAAGGTGTCGTCCTTCCTCCCCAGCAGCAGTGTGTATCCCAGGGAGCCAAAGGTGTCATCCTTCCTCCCCAGCGGCAGTGTGAGTCCCAGGGAGCTGAAGGTGCCGTCCTTCCTCCCCAGCAGCAGTGTGAGTCCCAGGGAGCTGAAGGTGCCGTCCTTCCTCCCCAGCGGCAGTGTGAATCCCAGGGAGCTGAAGGTGCCGTCCTTCCTCCCCAGCGGCAGTGTGTATCCCAGGGAGCTGAAGGTGCCGTCCTTCCTCCCCAGCGGCAGTGTGTATCCCAGGGAGCTGAAGGTGTAGTCCTTCCTCCCCAGCGGCAGTGTGTGTCCCAGGGAGCTGAAGGTGTCGTCCTTCCTCCCCAGCGGCAGTGTGTACTCCAGGGAGCTGAAGGTGTCGTCCTTCCTCCCCAGCGGCAGTGTGAGTCCCAGGGAGCTGAAGGTGTCGTCCTTCCTCCCCAGCGGCAGTGGGTGTCCCAGGGAGACAAAGGTGCCGTCCTTCCCCCACAGCAGCCGGACACTATATTGAAAGGGGAGAATGTTGGTCCCCCTCTCCACCAGCAGAGAGAGTGTCAGGGAGAGGAGCTTATTACCCCCTCTCTCCAGCGGCAGTCTACGATTCAGGGAGAGGTGCTTGTTACCCCTTCTCCCCAGTGGCAGCCTAACCCACCAAGGGGAGATGTTAAGCCCCACAACTGTGCAGATGGGACCGTAGTCTCTGCACTTACAGCACAAGGGGTAGGGACAGTCGGTCCTGTCCCCCAGCCACTGAGCTGTGTATCCAGAGGGGAGACAGTTGGTTTCCCCCTCCCACAACCAGGCTCCAACCAGGCTACTTCCATGGTAGCGCTGGTCTCTGCCCACTCAGCAACCCACCAAGGCAGCCTACCAGTCTCCCGCACAGCCGTGGTGAGGCACCTGGACATGGACAAGTTTCTCCCTTACTCAGGTGTAGTAACCAGTTATTGTGGGTGGGTTGTACTGCTGTTTCTGTTTTGTGGGTGGGCTGCTGGACTAACCAGGGCACTGACTGGCAGGAGGTCAGATACCCTGTTAGTCTGTTTGGTAAAGGGCAGAAGTGTGGCGAAACCAACCCTGCCACTGTCCACTGGAGAAGCCTGGTTGCCCGCCTCCTACCTGCTGACTATGGCCCCTGGTAAACTTGTACTTTTGGAATGCAATAGTTGGGCATGTTGTATTGCATTATGCTGCTACTGGCCCTTTAAGAACCATATGGGGACATACTGTGGAGTTACTGGGTGGCCACCATTTCATGTATCAGAGGCACATGGTGAGAACAATGGATGAAGCACATGGTGAGAACAATGGATGGCGGCCATTTTAACTCACAGACACTGTTGTGACTTTTCTACACGGTGCCATCTCGCCGGTATTTGGTGCACAAAGACATCATGCAGTAGTTTTAAACTATACAACAGGGGACACATTATACAGTAATTATTTTTCATATAGCCTGTATATGTCCTGTGGAATCTGCATTAAACTATCTTCCAAACTACTGAACGGATCTGGGTGAATTTTGGATATGTGGTTCACCCAGATCCCCCGGACTTTATATGGGGTTATTGCATGTTTTGGGGTCCCTGTGATATGTTTTATAAAATTGTATTTCTCTGTCTGTGATAATTATATTACCCATTGTGTTCAGTAATCATATCACAGGCAGAGGGGAGGATTTTGTGTGGGAGTGTCTATGTGTATTGTACGGATTAATTGGTTGTTTTGTAAAACCCTGTGGGCTGTACTATGTTTGTAGATTGGGAATAAAAGAGACTGTATGTGCCAGTACAGTTAGATTCTGCTTGACCCTCAAAATGAAGTGTCATCTCGTTATTGGGGGAATTGGATTGTATGCTGACTGCCAGGAGTGTAAACCTTTCTTATGGTTTTTCCTGTTCGGCTGTTTCCAGGTTCATGTAGTTTGCAGTTCGGGAGATTAGTGCTTACAGTAGCTGCCTGTGTATCTGGAAAGGGGGATATCGCCTAATCTGTTTTTTATCCTCTTGTGGGCGAAACGGTCCGTTACACTCATAGCTGGTGGAACTATCAGAAATTAAAAGGTTTTGGGAAATTAACATATAACATTTTAGAGAATATCACGGGTGTAACGGAATGCAGTATAATAGTACACGATATCCGTTGGTATCTTCAGGAAATCCACAGTCAGAGTAGAAAGCACGACAATATCCCCAATCCTCCCAATAACCGGACGAAACACAGTTTGGGAGTCAACTAACTGGCTTTATTCACAGCTGGCGTATTTATACAGTTCCCCATGCAAGGGGTTTCCATACAGTAAATCCAGGGGATTTCTCCCATCATGCAATGTGACTTTCCCAGCAGGCATTGCTGCACGAGAAGGATACTCCCACTAAAATGGACGATTAAGTGGATTATCCCCTCGTGCAGGAAAACTGACAATTTACTTTAAAATACATATTTCACACAATATTCGGTACTTTGGAATAACCGAACGTTCGGTAGGTAGCTGGGGTCGAAGCGCATACTTTGTGAGAATACCGCTCTGATCCCAGCTGAATTAACCGAACGCCGCACAGAATACATTTAAACATTGAAGTTAGTTTAAAAGTACCGAATAAGTATGGGGGACATAATGTACCGAACGCGGAACTCCCGAACGCTCTGGAAGTCCAGCGGTGTTCGGATCATTGAGTAGCCGTTTTCAGTTCCAGGCTCTCGACGACCGAACACCGCTGCAGAGACAAAGGATCCAAGATGGCCGACCGCCGCATGGTCGGTAGCCGAACGACGGCCACCTAGGAGAGCCCTTAATTACCGATTGCAACAATGTTGCAATCGGTTAATTGGTGCCACACGACCTGTGAATGGGTGGTCGACCTGGGGAGCCCGCATTCGTACGGCGAACGGCCAGGATAGCCGTGTTTCGTCGTACTAATGCTTTGTGTGCTGGCAGCGTACGGCTGCCAGCATGCGAACGGCCATAATACAACACATATACATTTAACGGTACACAATATGCAGTCAGCCTACGGACAACCTGTAATGAATATAGTTCAGAGGTGGCTAGGTTTGCCACAATGCTCCCCCAGAACCAAGCCGGCATACACAGTCTGATCCCAACGGATCGGCTTGGGGATGTCCGGGAGAGTACTCACAGATCACTTCTCGAGTTCAGTCTGTCTGGATAACCCGTCAGCGTTCCCGTTTTGTTTTCCTGGCCGATAATGGATGGTAAAGTCAAAGGGCTGCAGCGCCAAACTCCAGCGCAGCAGCCTGGCATTGTCTCCAGATACACGGTTTAGCCACACCAACGGGTTATGATCTGTGAGTAAGGAAAAAGGTTGTCCGTACAAATATGGCTGTAACTTTTTAAGGGCCCACACCACGGCCAGGCATTCTTTCTCAATGGCGGCGTAGCTCACTTCACGAGGCAGCAACTTGCGGCTTAAGTAAGCTACGGGGTGTTCTCCGCCATCGGCTCCCACTTGGCTCAGTACTGCCCCCAATCCAAACATTGAAGCGTCTGTGTGAACAAGAAATCTTTTAGTTGGATCAGGAGCAGTTAACACAGGAGCATTAGTTAGAGCTGTCTTGAGTTGTTGGAATGCCTGCTCACACTCTGGGGCCCAGACAACCAGTCGGGGAAGGTTCTTTTTAGTCAGGTCCGTTAGGGGTTTGGCCAGTGTGCTATAGTCGGGAACAAACTTTCTGTAATAGCCGGCCGTCCCTAAGAACGCCAGCACTTGAGTCTTAGTCCTGGGGGTAGGCCACTTTGCTACGGCCTCAATCTTGGCTGGCTCGGGTCTCTGCTGCCCACACCCTACTCGGTGTCCCAGATACTGCACCTCGGCCATACCTATGTGACACTTGCTAGGCTTTAACGTTAACCCAGCCTCCCCAATACGATCTAGGATCGCCCCTATATGGTGTAGGTGGTCTTCCCAGGTCTGGCTAAAGATGGCTATGTCATCTAGATAGGCACAGGCATATTCCTGAAAACCATCCAGTAGCCGATCTACCATCCGCTGAAAGGTAGCCGGAGCGTTTTTCATTCCGAAAGGCATGACCTTGAACTGGTACAGGCCAAACGGAGTGACAAACGCCGACTTGGGGATGGCGTCATCGGCTAGAGGAATTTGCCAGTATCCCTTACACAAGTCAATGGTAGTGAGATACTGGCCCCGTGCCATCTTATCTAACAGCTCGTCTATCCGGGGCATCGGGTAGGCATCAGACACCGTTTTGTCATTTAGCCTCCGGTAGTCGACACAGAATCGGGTGGTGCCATCCTTTTTAGGTACCAGGACTACCGGCGATGCCCAGGGGCTATCGGAGGGTTCGATAACCCCTAGCTGTAACATTTCATCTAGTTCGATTTTCATATGGGTACGGACTGATTCCGGAACCCTATATGGAGCCTGCCGCATAGGTAGCTGTCCCGGGGTTTCCACTCGGTGGGTGGCTAGCGGAGTGTACCCAGGTAAATTGGAGAAGGTAGCCCCTTTGGCTACAATCAGCGCTTGTACTTGGGCACGCTCCTGGGGGCTTAGCCGCTCCCCCAGCTGAACTCCCCGGGAGGGCTCTATCGGTTCCTCTGGTTCTAGTAGGTCAGGTAAGGGTAGGTTCTCCTGATCCTCTAAGGAGGAGGCACAGATTGCCGTCACATCCTCGATCCTCTCATGGTAGGGTTTGAGCATGTTCACATGGAGCATGCGTCTCTTCCCTACCCCTGAGCAGGGGCCAATGACATAAGTAGTGTCGCATCGCTGCTCCACTACCTGGTATGGGCCTTGCCAGACGGCCTGCAGCTTATCTGTGCGGACGGGTTTTAAAATTAAAACCTTCTGTCCCACCTGAAAGCTGCGGTCTCGGGCTCCCCTATCGTACCAGCGTCGCTGGCGTTTCTGGGCCGCCTGGAGGTTGGTGTGCACAGCCTGAGTTAGCGCCTCCAGACGGTCCCTGAACTCCAGTACGTATGATACGATAGGGGTTTCGTTAGTAGTACTCTCTCCCTCCCAGTGTTCCCTAATCAAGTTTAAGGGTCCCCGCACCCTCCTCCCAAATAGTAACTCAAACGGTGAGAATCCGGTCGACTCCTGGGGAACTTCTCTATACGCAAAGAGTAGGTGAGGTAGGAACCTCTCCCAGTCTTTGTGGGTCTCCCCGAACGTCCGAAGCATCTGCTTCAGCGTCCCGTTGAACCTCTCACATAGTCCATTGGACTGGGGGTGGTAGGCGGAATTAACTATTGGCTTAATGCCACATACCTTCCACATATGTTGGGTAACTTCGGCCGTAAATTGGGTGCCTCGGTCCGATATTATCTCTTGGGGGAACCCTACCCGGGAAAACACTTTAATTAAAGCTTCAGCTACGGTCTCCGCATGGATATTAGTGAGGGCCACAGCTTCGGGGTACCTGGTGGCGTAGTCCACTACAGTTAAAATGTACCTTTTGCCAGAGGGACTGGGTTTTGGCAGGGGCCCTACGATATCCACCGCTACCCTGCTGAAGGGTTCTGCGATAATGGGTAGGGGACATAGCTTGGCCTTGTGGCGATCCCCTCGCTTACCTACTCGCTGGCAGACGTCGCAGGAGGTGCAATACTGGCGCACATCCTGAGAGATCCCGGGCCAGAAAAAGGCATGCGTTAATCGGTATCGGGTACGGGTCATCCCTAGGTGTCCTGACAAGGGGATATCATGAGCGATTCTAAGCAGCTCCTGCCTATAC
The DNA here is from genome assembly GCF_036172605.1 of Pelobates fuscus. Taxonomy (NCBI): domain Eukaryota; kingdom Metazoa; phylum Chordata; class Amphibia; order Anura; family Pelobatidae; genus Pelobates; species Pelobates fuscus. Next base: position 144,202,368 of record NC_086326.1, on the reverse strand, counting down.
TTCTGCGGTACCACTAGCTGTTTGTTAGTCAGGGTGACCGATCCCCCCACATCTTTAGCCGTGACCCGGTATAATAACTCTTTTTCCCATATGTACCGCTCCCCCGCTAGCCCTGCTTGGTCCGCTTGTGCCCGGTCCCTATATATTTGGAGGGTAGGGTCTGTCTGGACTTCGGTCGCAAAGGTAGTCGGGGTATCCCAGGACATGGGGGTCGGTTGGGGGTCATGGTCTCTTACCTGAGCCTCAGAGTGTATCGGTGTAGCCGTGGTGCGAGCCTGCTGCCGGGTGGTTACGGGGTGGGCCTCTTGGTATGGAGCCTGGGGAATAAAAGCGGAAGTCATCTGGCCCAAGTCATTCCCCAGCACAACATCTGCAGGTAAATTCTGCATAAGCCCCACTTCCACAGTGCCCTCTCCCACACCCCAATCCAAATGTACCTTGGCGGTGGGTAGCCGGTATACTGCTCCCCCGGCCACCCGTACTGCCACTGAGCCGCCAGTGTGGGTTGCGCCTGGTACCAAATGTGGTGCAACCAAAGTTAGAGTGGCTCCCGAATCCCGGAGCCCTTGTACCTCCTTCCCCTCCAGGGTTACTAGCTGCCGGTGATGTTGCCGGTTGTCGGTGGCTCGGACCGACATTACTTCGTGGAGCACCCCTAGAGGCTCCTCGATTTGAGCGCTCAGCAATTCCTGGGTGGTGGGTGCTACCTGGTAATGGTGCGCAGCAGCCCTTGGTGCTAAATTTTGTCGCACCTGATTCCACGCTTGTCGGCTCCGGTTTTGGGTGCACTCCCAAGAAATGTGTCCCCACTGCTTGCAGGTGTGGCACTGAATGTTAGCCCGGCCGTTGTATCGGGAGGGGGGTGGTGGAGTATTCAGTGCTGGCCTGTGCAGGGGTACGGTGGGGCCGGTAGGAGTAAAAGTATTGGGTGGCCCGGTAATCCGAGGGAGAGTCTTATTCTGGGGTCCGTGATGCCTCCTGGAATCAAAATGCTGATCCGCCAATCTAGCGGCTTCGGGTAGGGTGAGTGGTTTACGGTCTCTCACCCATTCTTGTGCCTCTGGGGACAAACCATTAAAGAACTGTTCCAGCAGCATTAACTGTCGCAACTCCTCCATATTCGTAGCGTTGCTGGCCTGTATCCAGCCTAGTGATGCTTGATCCAGTTTGTGCGCCCACTCTGCGTGAGAATCTTTCTCAGGTTTGCGCAAGCCCCTGAACTTGCGCCGGTACGCCTCTGGGGTAATAGCATACCTCTCCAAGATCGCCCTCTTTACTTTAGGGTAATCTTTGCTGTCCTCTCGAGGCACAGCACGGTAGGCTTCAGCTGCCCTACCCGATAATTTGCCTGCCAGCAGCGGCACCCATACTGCGGGTTCCAAATCGTGCAAATCGCACAGCCGCTCAAAATCCTGCAAATACCCATCAATCTCGTCCTTTTCTTCACAAAACGCTTTAAATGCGTGATGTGGGACTTTGGGCTTTACCTGTCCGTAGGGGGAGGCAGTAACAGACTCTGCCCTAGGCGGTGTCTCTGGGGTGCGGGTCGTCATCACATAATCATGTACATCTGATACCAGCACGGTCAATATTTCCAAAGGTACTGGTTGCGGTAGAAACGCCAACCTGGTTCGTAGCTCTTTCTGGAATGGGGTCTCTTCCATGGCTGGTGGAGGTGTAGCGCTGCGGGCTCTGTCTCCCTCCATCAGTTCAGCGATCAGCACAGCCTTAGATTTGTTGCTGGCTATCTTACCCCTGGCTTCCAGTAGCTCTTTTAAAGTCTGTCGTTTCAGTATGGTATAATCAATCTCCATACGAATTGCCCTTGCTTTCCTTGTTCGGTAGTTCCAGTTTACACGAACGCTGCTTTTCGGCTGTAAGGTTCGGATCCCGTCGCTTGCCACCAATTGTAACGGAATGCAGTATAATAGTACACGATATCCGTTGGTATCTTCAGGAAATCCACAGTCAGAGTAGAAAGCACGGCAATATCCCCAATCCTCCCAATAACCGTACGAAACACAGTTTGGGAGTCAACTAACTGGCTTTATTCACAGCTGGCGTATTTATACAGTTCCCCATGCAAGGGGTTTCCATACAGTAAATCCAGGGGATTTCTCCCATCATGCAATGTGACTTTCCCAGCAGGCATTGCTGCACGAGAAGGATACTCCCACTAAAATGGACGATTAAGTGGATTATCCCCTCGTGCAGCAAAACTGACAATTTACTTTAAAATACATATTTCACACAATATTCGGTACTTTGGAATAACCGAACGTTCGGTAGGTAGCTGGGGTCGAAGCGCATACTTCGTGAGAATACCGCTCTGATCCCAGCTGAATTAACCGAACGCCGCACAGAATACATTTAAACATTGAAGTTAGTTTAAAAGTACCGAATAAGTATGGGGGACATAATGTACCGAACGCGGAACTCCCGAACGCTCTGGAAGTCCAGCGGTGTTCGGATCATTGAGTAGCCGTTTTCAGTTCCAGGCTCTCGACGACCGAACACCGCTGCAGAGACAAAGGATCCAAGATGGCCGACCGCCGCATGGTCGGTAGCCGAACGACGGCCACCTAGGAGAGCCCTTAATTACCGATTGCAACAATGTTGCAATCGGTTAATTGGTGCCACACGACCTGTGAATGGGTGGTCGACCTGGGGAGCCCGCATTCGTACGGCGAACGGCCAGGATAGCCGTGTTTCGTCGTACTAATGCTTTGTGTGCTGGCAGCGTACGGCTGCCAGCATGCGAACGGCCATAATACAACACATATACATTTAACGGTACACAATATGCAGTCAGCCTACGGACAACCTGTAATGAATATAGTTCAGAGGTGGCTAGGTTTGCCACAACGGGTATCCCTGTGACTTTTTCTTCCCAAACAGCTTTATTACATCTTGACTGGCCCAAATTGTCGATGAAAGGAAGATATATAACAACTCATATTTTGATAGCAACAAAAAAAAAAAGCATTGTAAAACTTTGGAAGCAGAGTGAGCCTCCAACGTGGGGTATATTAAAAACCCAAATCTCCTTTCAATAGCCCTCGCCTATAATTAAATATGTAACAATACCCAAATTGCAGTCAATCAATCTAAATGAGTAAACCAAAAAGAGAAAGACATAGGGTAATAAAGTTAGGATAAAATAATTAAATATCAGGTGTTGGTCTCACTCACATATATAGAGCCACTTAATAAGCTGGCTCAAACTTCATGCCTTGGATAAATGGTTAGAAGGACTTTTAGCAGGAACTCCAAAGAAATCTGTATCTGGTACCTCCAAGTTCATTCAGGATGCAAAATGTAGGGGGTTACACCAAAATGTATTTAAACAATAATAAATCTAACATAAAAAAATTATGTATTGGAAAAGTCCCACACAATTAAAAAGTCCAGTCACTCTACGCGTTTCGGCTATCGCCTTCGTCAGAAGTGATCCGTTACTCCATGGCTTCTGTTCATTTATTTGGATAGTTGGCGCGCTTTTGCGCTACACTGCCGGTCTTCCGCTTCCGGTTTCGACGTGGGCATCGTGACGTCAACCCGCGTCCTTACGTCCCGACGTACTCACTTCCGGTTCAATCTGCATACTTCCG